>NC_143012.1:217743495-217990995 GCF_055824585.1 Amblyomma mixtum | reverse complement strand
ATTATTATTGTGCAGCTTTCTCCCCGCAAGTGGATAACGTAAAATTGCGAGTGAGCGCCTAACCAATGCGGTGCTCAATGTAGACGACGCACACATTGTGCTTTTCCGTAGACTGAGTTGGCCGGAGGTGCCTGACGAAAGCTTATTCCCGATGTTAAGAAATAAAATTCATTTTAGTTCGATCTTCCAGAGTTCGAGAAAATTTCGTCTAGTCGGGTGTCATGGTGGAAGGCGAGAAATGCAGTCACTGACGCAGTTAAAGAAGATGGAAGTGACGTTCCATTTATGTCCGTTTCAGTTGTTAGTTGCGTATTCAGAGGACAACCTTATGTCTATTTTATCGTGAACAAGAAATTTGTATGAACTCCGCAACGTCGTTTCCATTTCCTTTGACTGCGTCAGTGACTGCATTTCTTGCCTTCTATGATTTCACTTCCACGGGAATGTTTAGGCTCAGGCCCAACTATATCAGTAATTATGCTCTAATGAGTCAGCTGTTATTTTTCCCTCCCTAGAGATCTTAAGGTCGTCGACTGCATCAAGTGACGTCATTACACAGCAAGTTCACACGACCCACTGATCATCAATAGGTTATATTAATGGGTCATATTACCATGACCTTCTTACACAACATGGCCCCTTTAACATCTGACGATGAAACTCGTGTTCCATTACGTGAACCCTCCTTCGGTTTTGTGAAGATAAAGACAGTCAGAGGGGGAAAGAGAACATTATGAACGTGTAGTCATGGCCGTGGAACCCGGCAAGCAAGCTGCAAGTAAGCTGAAGCCGTAGTCCTGAGCAGTATGACGGTGGCTCAGAATACCACCTGTGTGGGCGACCAAGAGCGGCCATGACGGTAGGCAGAGCGCAGAAGCTCTCCCAGGAATACAGGGCTTGCCGCGGGCTTGAACGGAATAAGTTTTATTTTGCGCCAAGGAAGTCTCCCTGCGCCTGGTCAAGGGCTACTCTTAAGAGTATGGTAATAAGGGAGCAATTCCTTATTAACATACACCGAAGCCCAGCCATACGGCTACAAAGGAAAGCTGTACAGCCTCCATAGGAGCTTCGTAGTTTCCTTGAAAGCTATATAACTTTCCTTCTAAGTAGCGTGGCTATCCTTGGGTGGATGTTAATGAGTAATTACTCCCTTATCACAGATCTATTCAAGTTCGGGGGATTCGCCTAAACATTGGACCATCAAAAAGAATCCGATGATCAAGGAGTAGTCTGCTTTATTTCTTACCTTGTTTAAAATGCCTTTGATCTTAAGGAAGCAGACACAGCCGTCGCATCCTTCACTATGCACTGACTAACACAACCTTCTTCTTTCTCTTCCAGCTTTCTCTCGCCTCCAGCTCAATCGCAGTGTAAATCAGTGTACCTAGTGTACACTGCGCGTGAACTCGATTCCGAGCCACCTAATGAAATAACGACGAACCACCCGACCGACCTTTTCCTCTTGCTGCCCGAGGCGAGCATCCACAAACGTCTAAACAAAAAATTAAATCGGCGCTTGAGATAAACTACTAGCGAAATTCGTTCCTTTAGCGATCGCACGAGCAGGGCCCCTTCAAAGCAAGCGCTTACGTTTTCGGAATTCGCCAGAGCGTTTCAAGCGGGAGCCTTCTAGCAGCATCCGAAGAAAAAAAAATAAAAAAAGAGGGAAGAAAGTAAAACTAATATAAAAGGAAAACGAGGGAAGAAAAATAAGAGAATGGGCATGTTAAGCGCGGCGTGCTGCTCGTTTCAAGGTTTGGTTACGCCTATAGAAGCCAGACAAGCGCACTGCTGCGATCACGCGGTGAGGAAGCGAGCAATGAAATCCCGGGCCAATTTGCATGGCCAATCTTTCTCCGGCAACTCAATCGAAGCGGTGTCATTTGAAGTGGCCGTTCACCTTCCACGCGGGGTGCCCCCCCCGTCTCTCGAACGCTTATTCTTTCCGTTCGCCGAGTGGGCGGCCTTCCTTTTGCTGGCTGCTAGCCCCGCCTAGCGGGGATCGGCTGCTCCATAAACGCTTGACCGAATCTGCAAATTAAAGCTGCCGCGCAGCCATACCGTCTCGCGAGAGAATGTTTGTCGCTTGTTTCCCCATTTCGCACAGCGCAGCTTTCTTGTTTCGTAATATATTCGCGCTCTCATCTTTCTTTCTTTTTCTTCTTGCTTCTTGCTGCCTTTATTTTGCACCAGAAGCGGACAGGACGAGGCACTCTGTGCCGACTTTAATTACAAAGATTCCTCCTAATTGCGAAACGTTTGGAAGCGAAGCTATCTTTCTCTTGAGCCGCTTAATATGTGGAGCTTTCTTTGATTTTTTTTTTCACTTTTTCTTAGTTGTTTTCTCTCTGTCGTGTGGCTTCTCTCCTTTGGCTTCTAGCTTGGCAGTCTTTTGGAAGCTAATTACAACGACAGTTTTCTTGCGTAATTGCCGACACGGCGAGCTTACAGGATTGTCTCATTTCGTTCTTTCTTTAGTTGACTCGCCGTATCCCAGCACTACGAAGCGGCAGAGAAGAGAATGTGTCGTAAAGAGTTGGCGAAACTGACCCTGTCACAAAGTTCGACTTGCGTCATACTTGCATGCTGGAAGATGCTTCGTGCTGCATGTCTTATCACTTTGATGTGTTTTTTTTTTGTTGCAAGCCATCTTCAACTTATGTTTTATTGAATTCTCAACAAGAATTCCCAGAAGCGCATAGGTCCTCAACCGTAAGGCTAGTGAGTGGTTACAAAAAATACTGTCAATCACTGAGAAGGACGGATTATGAAATAACAGTATAGCAGGAAATTCTCTCTCCTGTTCGCATGTCTAATATAACAGTTTTTCGAACAAAGTAAAGATTGTTCTTTGTGTTATTCTCGTTCCACACAAGGGCACCAATACCAGTAAAATTTATTGATCTTATGTCACATGCATTGCGACTTATAGGCAAGCTGACCTGGTTGTCAGGTCTTGTGTCTCTAGTGCTTTTTAGACACATATTTAGAAATAAAATCTTTCAACAGAAACATATGCTAGAAACTCATCTTTAACGAGTACAAGGGTCTAGAAGGAAATGCACGAGTTGTTCAAAAATATGTTTGCTTGATTCGCCGCACATCGAAAGTGTAATACTTGCGTTAGTTTCTGTTTCTGTACCCACATTAGGTGTTCAAGATATGTGAAATATAATCTACAACAGATAGTATCCAATAATTCAACAAACTAAGGATAAATAAAAAACAAATCCGGTGGTGACCATAAAAATTTAAAAAATCCCACTCTTTTATTAAAACATTATAACCCCATGCATATCTTGTTCATCTTGTTCTTTAGGTCTTGAATTAAACACAATGTATTAGGTTATGAATAATAACTCTAATTTGATTGGATATAGAGCACCACTTGAATGACACCTGAGAAACTTTTGTTTAACCTGCCTATAATAAACTATGCCTTCAACGAAAACGTCGTGTCATGAGCGTACATTAACACTAGAGGATACTATAAATCAGGCAGAAAGCCAGTCTCATAGAGATGGGAAGCAAATACCAGCGAGGCATGATGTAGGTAGATAACCGTTACCAGTGGATGGTGAATAAGGCTGCTAACTGCAGCGTGCTGACTGCGATAGAAAGAAGAGGTGCACGGCGCCAGTGCCGTGTGTTATTTATTTATTTTCAATACTTTTGGCCGGTGAAGGCCGTTACAGGGCGGAGGCAGAAAACAAACTTTTTCGTAACAAAAAGAAGGGTTGTTGAAAAGAACAGAACTATAAACAGAAGTACAAACATGAGTACAAGTTTGCAACGCATACAAAATGCATTTTAAAGGTTGTGGTTAGAGCCATTTTCGAATGATGACCACGTGTCTGATAGTCGAAAAGCAGCTGGTAGGTTATGAGAAGGCGTAAGCATTAATGCGAGATTGTGGAGCGTGGTATTGATAATCATGCCTTCTTCGTAAATTACTTGATTCTGCTAAAGTTAGGTAATGTGTTGTGTCAATGTTAAAGATGTTCCTTGATAATAAAAAGAGAAGTTTCAGCCTAGCTGATTTCCGATGGTCTGCTAAAGAAGACAACTCCTTGTCTATTCAGTCTTGCGTTCCATGTATAGGCGCCGTTTTCTGCTCATGTTCTTGGAGCGCGCGTTTAATGCGGCGAAGAATCTGTATTTATGGCAGTCGTAACTGTCAGCCGCTCTGGTATCGGTCTCAGTTGAGGTCATATTCGTAAACTTAAGATACGTTAAATACGGCGGAGTTCCATCAATTTTCCGTGGCCTCAATTTTCGTCCGTGCCGGAAACTATCGCGGATACGGAAGAATCATGCGGATGTGAAAAGACCAGATCAAGAACATGTTTGCAAAGACTTTGCGTCGGTACAAATATATTGATCCTTCTGCGTCAAATGAATTTGTGGCTAAGGTGAAGATTGTCGGAAGTGCTAGTGTACAATTTGACCAACCAAGGCCTCAAGTCTCTCTCCTGTTTTGGGAGAAAGGGGCCTTTTAAGGAGACCCTCTAAATGCTTTTCTTCCTGAAGTTCTTTCACCAATGTTCTGTCTGTGCTACGGTCATTCAAAGATTCCACATTGAAGGTTATACATTAAAAAGAAGTACTTCTATTTACTAGGTGACGCAGCAAGATACTTTGCGTGTAGACATAACTATGCAGCCTGATATCGGACTTGTCCAAGTTAGTGCTTGTAAACTAAAGACACTCGAAAATAGCAGGCAGATATCAATTTTGTGTATCATTTTTTCTTTCCACCGTGCAGACGGCAGTGCGAACGTGTAATTGGAGCAAACGTTTATAATGCCCTAGCATCGGTGTAAGTAGGTCGATTAAAATCTTCCTGCAGCAAGTGTAGCTGTCGCTGTGCTAGAGACCATTATTTGGGTTGGTATGCTGCTTGGCAAACCAGTACTTAATATCTCCCTCCAAGCAAAGTACGGGGATGATTTTATTGTACATAATCACAGTGCTTTCTTATCCGTTCAATTCTATAGAGGGCGCACACGCAGTTTCCCATCATAAGCGCGGAAAATTTATATGGAGGGGAGTTAAATTAGTAAGTCTGAGTGTAACACCCTGACCATACGGTATTCGAATTTTGCATGCACATCGCATCGTCGCTATGAATAACAGTCACGAGTCACATGGCTTCCTGCTCTTATTCGATGAAGGGTTACGCCTCATTGAAGGTCGATCAATGACAATGTCACCAAGAATCGTATCAAGCATCGTACTATGATCAGATTTTTGACGAAAGAAGGAAATGCGGCGACAAGCATTCATGAGTGGGTAGTAAATGTGTAAGGGACTGCATTGGATTATGTGATTTCAAGCAATTCGGCGGCTTTGTTCAAGTATGGTAGGGAGGCATCGGAAGACCCAAGTGTCGGTCGGCAATTGTCGTCGTCACTGTAGAAATCTGCCGAGAAGTAAGACGTGGTTGCGACCAATTATTAGTGCCGGGACCGTGGAAATTATGGAAGGTCCGCAGAAAGGGCTGGCTACGTGGTGACTTCGGAACAACAATCCGGCGCAGCGTCTCATGCACCATTGGGCGTCAGGCTGGGCTTTGTCATTAATTAGTCATATTTTTTGCTCATTTCTTTCTAGGGCTTGTTTTAGTGGCCTCGTGCATCCAAAGCAGCACTTGGGCATGCAATAGGCCCCTTTAAATTAAGGGATAAGCCATCAAAGCACCATTCGCATCACAAGAGACAGCCGCCGTTAACGTTCTCGAAGAGGCTGTCTTTAATTTACGGACGCAGAATATTGTGCTTCCAAGCCACACTATATCTACTGCTTGCTTTCGAAACCATAGTGACAGGTCAGGGTATCACCTCTACCCACAAGCACCGCTACAGCGGCTCTCAGCACCGTTCGCCACGTGTAACACTTTACGAAAACATGCCTCTCATTTTTATGCGAAGCATACTAGCCGCACAACCGAGGTCTTCCTTGCTGCGCCGCGCGCGGCCGCGTAGCTACCACTTGACCTACATCGGCGCACCACGTGATATGACGTCACAACAGCTGTGAAAGCTGGGGCTCAACTCGTGCGCTCGCTTGCGGACGCGCAGCCTCCGCCGGCGGTATGCTTCGCATCCTAGGCTTAACCATAAGCTAAGCCAGGCCATTTTTTTAGTTTAAGTGTCAGCATTTTGGTAGCCCAATGCAAAATCACCTATAGGACAAACGAACGAACGAACAAACAAACAAACAAACAAACAAACAAACAAACAAACAAACAAACAAACAAACAAACAAACGAGCAAACAAACAAACAAACAAACGAGCAAACAAACCAACGAGCAAACAAACCAACGAACAAACAAACAAACGAACGAACGAACAAACAAACAAACAAACAAACAAACAAACAAACAAACAAACAAACAAACAAACAAACAAACAAACAAACAAACGAATGAACAAACGAACGAACAAACAGACACGCAAACATGCAAATAACTAAATAAATAAATGTTATTGTGTTTCCACTTCGCCCTTTCCCTATTTAATAGAGACATTCAGCAATGCAGAGTGCTACTTGCGTAGACATGTACGGGCCGGCCAGATTCCAAGTGCGGGGTGGTTCAGGTGGGGCGTGCCAGCCATCAAGCATGCGCAGCTGTTACCCACGTGGTCCTGTATACGTTTATGCCGGTACGTTTGCGCACTGATAAAACTATAACAGAGAGCGCTTGCGTTGTCAGGGCGCGTAGCAAAGATAAGTAAAGCCGGCTTCCAGCTGTAGTAACAAAGGTAACGCTGACCAATGACGGAAGAACAAAACAATGCATCGGTCAAATCATCATTACGAAATACGGCTCGCTCGATGGAAAGGCTATCGCAAAAGGCGAAGAGGCGTTGAAGCATGTGACGGGTGCGCACGCTGCCAGCCCCATATACCCCGACAAGCGCGGCGGAGCCATCCCCGCTCCACTTGCCAACGCAGCGTGCAAGAGCGGCTTGGCACTCCGTTCGTCGGCCCCTGCGGCTCTGGTTGACGCGCGCGTTTCCCGGCGGCACCTCTTCTTCCGACCATTGTGTGTCAACAGAAGAACTCGCTAATCGCCGCCACCAGTCGCTCGCCCCCCCAAAAGTTTGGCCGCCGTTCTCGAACCAAGAAGTTGCGTGCCGCCGAATTCGGAGCTTCCCCTATTTTTATTCTTAACTTTTGCTTTCGCCTACTACAGTGTGTCTGCGTGCCCGAGTTGCGTGTGTATGTGCGTGTGTGTGCGTGCGCGCCTTGGCATGCGAGCCTACCGTGGTGAGCTTAATTAAAAGCAGGCCGACCTCGCTGGCTCCTCCGTCACAGAGTCCGTCCCCAGCGCTGGGTATAGCCTGGACGTGGACCGAGAACAGTGTTCGCAGTGCGGCGGCGTCGCCCGTGTTTGCGCCACTAGTTCACTCTCGAGCTCATCAACTAGGGGTGAGTACGGTTAGTTCCTATACATCGCTCCTTAGGTTTCTTGTGCCTTAGGGCGAGGAGCATCTAGTCTTAGCAAGACTCGGGACGTTATTTTATTTTTATTTTTATCAGCTGCGCGTCACCAAGACTCCCCCTCACTCTGGTCTTATTAGCTGTCTCCGGAGGCGCTGTGGTCTTTACGAAGTCTTGAGCCCGAAATGTTTGCGCGTCTCCCCCACGGTGCTCATTCTTTCTTTTTTTTCATCCTTGACAGTTCACTAATCTTCGCTTCTGACCCAAGTCTCCTCACACACACACACACATGCACGCACACGCAGGCACGCAGGCACGCACACGCACGCACACGAACGCACACGCACTGCTTTCACCTTCAGCATATAGCCCAAGCAATCACGAGCAAGAGACCTGAAAATTTTTTGCCCCTGCATCGTACTGCCGCAGGAGGAAATTAGATTTCGCGTTGGCTGCTCACAACACACGAGAAAGTGAACGAGCTGAAGGTCGCAGCTGAAATTCTTGCACCTTGTGACGTGAAATAATATAATCTAAAAACAAATGTAGAAGTAATTTTATTTCTTTTTTTACGCGGCCACCAGTATACGAGTATGCTTATGGTGCTGAGCGCAAGGGATTGAAGACAAATTACCTAATAATGTTCTACGGGATACCCATTTGAGGAGGTGGTCATTTGGCACCGCAGGCTGCGAACGTCAGCAGCTGACCAGAGCCGTTAATAAAACAGACACCTGCACTGCAAACTATGGGCGGGGAAAAAAAAAAATGTCATAACGTTTCATAAAGCTTTCTACAGAAAAACTATGGTTTGTTTGGTGAGATGTTTCCCGTTCTTGACTCTTGAATCCTGTAGCTTAATATCAAAGCAATAATCACGTTCAGCGCAGTGATGACCTAGTGGCTTGAGCATGTGCCTCACGTGCGGGAGGTGTGGGTTTCGATCCCTAGTGCTCCCGGGTACCCATCGGTGATAAAATGGGTACGAGCCTTCCCCTGGTCCGGTGTTCCGGGGTCAAGTGCTTAAAAATGAGCCTTTAACACCACCTTGTGTAACGCGTATAACTTGTTCCATTCCCCTCTTTGCCCAAACCTGCCCTTTTATTATCATCTCCGTTGTCATCAACCATTATGTTTGCATTATTACTGCAATGCCGGCGCTCGCCCTATTTTAGCACGCACCACTGAGCTTTCGCTTCGTATTCAAATGACAGCGACCTTGTGACTGGCGGCGAGCACTCAGCTTGGCGAAGACTGGGAGGAATGGGACCGGATAGGCAGCCGGAGACTGTCCTTCGATTGTTATGCGGTGTTATTGCGTTCCGCGGGCAGCGACTGTAAGAGCAGGTAGGTTCGTGCTGGTAGGCTTATCGTACTCTAAATCAGGGCCTGTGATGCTGTGTTTACATTGTGTAACATTCTGAGGTCAAGAACTATAGAAGATGAGGCGTATCGTGATGCAACGTGGGTTCATTCCCCCATTGTGACCACGGGTGCCACAAAATAAGGCAGTTTCGTAAAACGGAACGATGATAGGAAAGTGCTGCATGAGGTAGGTGGTCGACGCTATAGAGAAGCTTATCGCAATAGCTAATACTGCAGTTTTTTCAAAGTAATCCAGGAAGGAATGTTCCCACGGTCGCCGAAGAGGATAATTGCTTTCTGAAGAGAAAATAGCAGCCTCAAAATTGGCTCCGCTAGCAGTTCTGCTTGCGGTCGCTGTAGTTTCTACGTCTCAAGATCTGCATAGTGGATTGTATTTATGCTCGTGTCTGGTGCCAGTGATCTTTGACGCCGCATGTGTGCGCTATAATTTTGTCACACCTTGAAGAATGAAGCTGCTCCGACTAAGATTAACAACTCTTGGCTGGGGAAATATTGCGGGTGTTATTCTTAGTTTGTTATTAGTAAGAAAACTAAACCCTAGTAAGAAACAGAAAAACACTTATTTAAGGGGAATGCAGGCGAGGAACAGATTAATCTCAGAGATATGGGGGAGACATTTGTCCTTCAGTAGGCTTAGTCAGGCAGCTTTTGCTGATGATGATTATGAAGTCCAGTATCCCTCATCTCACCCATCATGACTTCGATATGTAACATAAATGAAAAGCACCGTTAAAGGCTTTTCATTTGCAGTTAGAGGTTACAGTGAATAAAATGCATAGAAAACAATAACCCATGGTGCAATGTTCCTTTCTGCCGCGAGTATTCTCTGCAATGATGGACTTGCAATTTGTAATGCAGCGTTTCAACACAGCAGAGGTAACTGCACTTAGCAGCCACGGTTACTTCACTGTCCTGTTTGTTTGTTGCTTTGAGTAAAATATCACGTGACTATGTTTTGTTTAAAGTGCCGTGGTGGCTCAGTGTTTAGGGTGCTCAGCTACTGAGTCGGAATTTCCGGGTTTGAACCCGACCGCGGCGGCATCGTTTCGATGGAGGCGAAACGCAAAAAGGCGCCCACGTGCTGTGCGATATCAGTGCACGGTAAAGACACCCAGGTGGTCGAAATTATTCCGGAGACCTCCTCTACGGCACCTCTTTTTCTCTCTCTTCTTTCACTCCCACCACCTCCCTTCCCTTACGGCACGGTTCGGGTGTCCACCGAGATGTGAGACAGATACTGCGCAATTTCCTTCCCTCAAAAACCAATTTACATTTTCTCTCCTTTAGTAACCCGAGCATTGGGGACTTCAGTAGAGTTAGTTCTTGGGCTAGTTGGTATTCTTGATTCAAGCTCATAGTTTTTCATCGCAACGGCACACGGCCAAATAAAAGAAGTAGGAAGAGAAGAAGGACGATGATGATGATGATGATGTCCTCGGGCTGAATGGCACATTCTGAAGGACGAACCCAGTGCTGTGTTTGTCCTTCTTCTCTTCCTGCTTCTCTTCTTTGGCCGCGTGCCGTTGCGATGAAAAACTATGAGTTTGGGGACTTGTTCATGAAAAAAAAAACCAGTCAAAAGACGGAACACAGCGCACAGACGAGGCACACACACGACGAGTGTGTGTCCAGTCGTCGTTTGTGTGCCTCATCTCTTCGCTGTGTTCCATCTCTGAATTTTTTTTTTCATGAACCTGTACCAACTGACCCAGATTTCAACTCTACAGCTTTGGGGACTTGTGACGTCACATTACATCGCTGTCCCGTCACGATACGACATCACTTTACGTAGTTGTCACATGACTTGGCATTACGTTCTTTTACATCACTGTCACGTGATTTTGTATGACGTCATAATACACCTGTCACGTGGCATCCTGCAGTTTTCTGCGTACACGTTTTGAGGACAAATGACCTTGAACTAAGCCAAATAATGCTTTCGCATTAATCAACTTTATTAGCTGAGTAGGATGGGTTGAGCCCCTCTGACTCAGCAGGTGACCAACCGTGCCGGAGGCCCAGAGCTTATGCTTCTCGGCGACCCAGTCAGCCCGTTGGACGAGCCGAGCCTGGAGGCCCGGCTCTGAGCTGCACAGCGCGGTCTCCCACTGCTCCACGACAGTGACTAAGCGGAAGGGAGTAATAGGGCAGGCTCACATGATGTGGGATAAGGTAGAATATGGAGTTGAGAGGGTAGAGGGTTGGATAGATATGGGAGAGAACTGCGGGATCTGGGAAGGCGTTCGTTTGTAGCGTGCGCCATTGAAATTTCGGGCGCGCGGGATAGGGACCTGTCTGTCACGCGGACTGAAAGATCTGCCACAATGTCATTAATAAACAAAAGAAATAAGAGTGGTCCCAAAACAGATCCCTGGGGGACACCAGACATAATCCGGACACTGCTAGAAGAAATATTGTTTAGAGTGACGAACTGACATCTGTTCGAGAGATAAACTGTAATCCATGAAAGTATCCTGTCGTTTTTAATGTAATAACTTAATTTATGAATTAGTTTGTTGTGTGACACCTTATCGAATGCTTTGCGGAAATCCATGAATGTTGCATCTGTTTGCTTTTCCTGGTTAATCGACTGAGCAAAGTCATGCACAGTTTCAACTAACTGTGTACTTGTAGAAAACCCACGCCTGAAACCATGCTGAAAATCGGTAAGTACTTTGTGCTGTTCCAAGAAACCTAAAATATGTTTATGAATTATATGTTCTAAAATTTTACATGATGTCGACGTTAGAGATATGGGTCGGTAATTCTCGATGTGTGCTTTTTTTTCCGGTTTTGTGCAGAGGTTTAATCGCGGCTGTCCTCCAGTCATCCGGCAAAGAACCGTCATGTAAAGATCTGTTGAATATTACGGTCAAGTACTTTGCGCACCACTCCGCATAGCGCTTCAAAAAAGTGTTTGGTATGTTATCGGGACCTGCTGATTTTTTGACATCAAGATTCAAAAGCAAGTTACAAACACCAGTCTCTGAAATTACAACATCAGATATGGCAGGGAGTGCTGCAGAAAAGTTGGGCATGCATCCATTGTCCTCTGTGAATACTGACTGAAAAAATTTGTTGAACGCAGAACAAACAACAGCCTCATCACGCACACATTTGGCGTCTACTATGAATTCGTTCGTGGAAGAAGATTTGGGCGTGATTTGGCGCCATAATCTCTCAGGGGACGTTTTAATGAACGAGGGCAGAAGCGTTCCGTAATATTTTTCTTTGTCGCAAATTATTTTCTGCTTAAGTTCCTCTAAAATTGCTTCCACAATTGGTTTTAATGATGAATTTCTGCTTGATTTCTTTTTTAACCTTTTAAGCCTTCGCTGCAAGCGTAATGTCTCCCGAGAAATCCAAGGATTGCGGTACACAGACTTTTTTGCAATTTTGGGAACGAAACGGGCAATACAATGGGAGACGATCATTTTAAAAGTAAGCCATAGGTCATTCACACTATCAGTGCTATTCCTAAAATTCTCATAACATGAATCAAGCACGTCCAGAATAGATTCGTCTTCCGCACGCGAAAAATTGGGAAAAAATTGCACGCTAGTTCGGTTTGGTTTAGTTTAAGGGGTTTAACGTCCCAAAGCAACTAAGGCTATGAGAGACGCCGTAGTGAAGGGCTCCGGAAATTTCGACCACCTGGGGTTCTTTAACGTGCACTGACATCGCACAGTACACGGGCCTCGAATTTCTCCTCCAAAGAAATTCAACCGCCGCGGCCGGGATCGAACCCGCGTCTTTCGGACCAGCAGCCGAGCACCATAGCCACTGAGCCACCGCGGCGGCCCAGCACGCTAGTTCGACGATCTGGGTACACATTTGACAAGCTCAGCAGCACAGCTTTGTGATCGGATATTCCGTTTGTGACTTCACAGGCTACGAAGTTGCGGATGGCACCACTGACAAAAAATAGATCTAGAATAGATCCCGCGGCTCCTTGCATTCTCGTAAAATTATTTACTACTTGCACCATTTACGTTAATGTATACGTTACTACTTGCACTAGTTACTACTTGTTACTACAGTTACTACTTCCTGACTACTTACTACTGTTACTACAGTTACTACAGTTACTACAGTTACACTAGTTACTACTTGCACTAGTTACGTTATTATTTACTATTTACGTTAATGCGATGGTGGTCGAACTATTCAAAGCTGATTCAGTGCTGATTATACCACTCCTTGCGCAATGGTACAGCGGTTAAGGGATGCGCCACTGCCCTGCGATGGCAGGTGCTGCCACCGGTGGGTCTCGTGCGCCCCAAGTTGCTCTTCCCGAGCAACCTCTCGGGACCAACCATTAATTTAACTGCAACGTGCAAAGGCGGTTAGCTTGCTCAGAATTCGGTGGGTAGGTTGTGAAGACCCCACAAGGTCACGTGACCTAGCTTGCCTACCTAGGTTGCTTCTCAGGGGGTGGCTGCCTGAGCCACTCTACGCCACCCCATTTGTCGCTCACAACGTCGACAGCGCCGACACTTGGTTTTCTGCGTAACGGGTCCTTTCCTTTAACGGTATCGCGTTAAATGTCCCTTAATTAGGCTTTGCAAGAGGTTCGTAGCTTGTGCTACGGAACTTACTGCAGGAGCTTTACCACGTAATAACTGCTCTATGCAGTAGGCTCCTTCAACACCGGGAAAAAATACAAAAAAGGAAGCACCTGAACCGCTATTTGCGCTTCAGTCAGAGTGCCATTCGGCGGCCGAGACTTCTGGCCGCACGAAGCAGAAGAGCTAGAACCTTATAGTATGCTAATGGAAGCCGCCAGCGCGTGATTATTTCCAGGTCTTCTCCCCGCTCATTTCTGTCGCTCCTTTGTGCGTCGGGGGACAGATCTGCATAACCTGTGTTACGAAACGAGTGCTGCGGTATTACTCGCGTGCAAGCAGACCGCCAATAGTAACCAATGTGGTGGCAGCAATATCATGTCAACGAACAAGAATCATCACGCTAAACTTAGTGACTGTGGCGCCAGGTTCACCAGTGCTTGGAACAGGGAACGTACAGAGTGAGGTTCGAGGCAGAGGAAAAGCGCTTCACATCGCCGATTCAGCCCAGACGTCATTCGGTGTTGTGACAACGTACACCGGCTCTTTGACACCCTCCGAATTTCCTGCCGTAGGCGGCGACGAAGACTTTTGTGCTAATGGGACATATAATGCTTTCGCATTAAAATCTGAATGCGGGAGAAGCTAAGTTCTTGCGATAACTAAAAACGTAGACCCGAGTCTGCCTAAATACAGTTTAATGTATCTAGGCAAATATAACATAACATGTAACGTAGGAGTGCTCGCCATAAGATAAGCAGATAGGCCGCCTCGATACAACCTCCAAAGGAAGCTGTATCGAGGCTCCCTATCATCAGAAGAAACAACAAACGCCACACGAGAGCAGAGGGAAGCAGCCGTGTCCAGCTCGGACCCGGAAGACCAGCGCAAGCTGATTAACAGGGGCCGGGAGGCAGCGCAAGCTACCGGCGCCCTGAACTGAGGATGCCGACCACCTGACTCCAACAAAACTTCTGGGTTCTATGGAGTTGCTGTCTGCTCAACATGTCGTATGGCGAAACTGTCTGGCGGTTTAGTATTACTGAACACGGAATATTGACCGAAAGCATGGTTTCAAGAGCGTAACTGTTACTACTTAGGTTTGTCAAGGACGCATATGTCTGCAATGAAGGTCAAATTGACCAAAACAGTAACCACGTTACCACACTGGATCACATAGCAACAGTGGGCGTGTAGCGCCTCAATTGATACCTATACGTTCGATCAAAGTGGTCCCGGGCGGCGGCCACCGCCACTGGGGTCCCAAACTAGGGACCTCCACATAGTGCTTGTAAGGATTGGTCCCATACGGGCTGATCCAAACATACCTCTTGTTCCTTTGTAGCCCAATAAATGTTTTCACTACGACCACGCGTCATACCCTTAAGGCGCAGCTGAAGTGCCCCCGACTTTTTACTTCATCACTACAGTTACTCATACAATGGCAAGTGCAGTTTCAGCAGAGGTGACGGCGACACGCCAAAGGCGCCCGTGTGCTGTGCGATGTCAGTGCACGTTAAAGATCCGCAGGTGGACGAAATTATTCCGGAGACCTCAAATCGCATAGTCAGCAAACTGATCACCATGGCAGGCGACAGTTCAGCCAACGATTAGCTGCGAGAGGTTTAGATGTCAACCTGGGTCTCACAAGACTTACCAATAGCTGCAGGGCAGTGGCGCATCGCTGAACCGCTGCACCACTGCGCCAGGTATGATGACTCTCAGGGACCTATGAATGAGGAGAATGACCAATTCCGTATATATGAGCATTAATTCATAGTCGCTATCCGAACAGGTTTCATCCTTGAACAGTGAATTCGAATGCCGGGACCAAAGTGAAAACCGCATTGGTAGCGCATCTAACTCGCACTTGGTCCAAGCAGGCAAGCCAACCGTCATTTGTTTTTATTTTCTACACGACACAGAAGGCCTCCCTTTAACTGAGTAGAACAAACGTTCTTCAGTGGTCGAGGTGTAGCGCGCCTTTCTCCCGACACAAGGGGCAGCGGGTCAAGCCCCGGCTCGACCATTTATCTTTTCAGCGCAATGCCTTCTTTCTTCAAAGGAACTACGTAATTGTAGTTGAATGACATCGTGACCCTGTTGACCGATGAGAAATTGTGTATTGACATCATCGTTGTTGTACTGTGTGATCGTTGTAGGGAATTTGATTTACTCGTGCTAGGCCATGTGACTTTGACCTCACGACCATCTCGAACAATTTCGATTTTCTCGACTCTTCAACGCGGTTTCTCCTCTGACCGGGACCCTTAACTCTAGCGCTTTCGAATATTATGAAATGCTGCCTATAATTCCTTCCGATTTTAAAGAAAAGGCGATGTGAGCTTCTACAAAAACGCAATGCGGGGCTGCTGTGATTGCGTTTTCGGACTTTTGGGGCAAAAGAAAATGCGCAGCTTAAGCTGCGTTCATGTGGTCCTTTCGACTGGGTGGACTTTTTTAGGGGTCCAGTCGTAATAGAACATATCTTTGCAATCGAACGTGGTGGAGACATGGAGGATAGCGAAAAGGGTTCAGCTTAAATCGAGGACCACGAAGCGTGCTCTGGAAAGGGAAATGAAAGATGTAACATTAATACTTAGGAATAGGGCAGAGTGGGTCAGGAAACAAGCGCGGGTTAATGACATCATAGTAGAAATCATGCGGAAGAAATGGGCTTGGGCAAGGCATGTAATGCGAATGCAAGATAACCGATGGCCCTTAAGAATAACGGAATAGAATCCAAGAGAAGGGAAGCGTAGCAGCGGGCGGCAGACAGTTAGGTGGGCGGATGAGATTAAGAAGATTGCGAGGTTAGGATGGCCGCAGCTGTCACAGGATGGGGTTAACACATGGGAGAGGCATTTGCCCTGCAGTGGGCGTAGACGGGCTGGTGATGATGATGGTGGTGATATCTGTCATCTTCCAGCGCATCGAACCGCGCCCATTTGGCCTGAGACCGAGCCCTTGGTAACCATGGGCTCTCTGACAGCGCAACGGGTGCCCACACGTGCCCCGTGCCGGGCGTTCCTGACGCTGCTGCTGCTGTCGCTGACGCTGGCGCCAGAGGGCGGCTCTGGCGCGTTGTTCCTCAACAGCGCCCGCCAGTGGTGCGCCGTGTGCCCGCCGACGGGCCAGCCGCTCAGCAACCGCTACGTCATGTCGGCCTTCTGCTGCAGCCTATTCAACATCTGCTGCCCGTGAGTGCTCCTGTCTCCTCGCTGTGCGGACGTGCGAAGCGCTCCGTTCATGTCTCACGCCTGCGGTGTACTCGTACGCATCTTGCGCTTATAAAACATACCTTTGGTATTAAACTAATCGAACGCTTAGTTAGTACTATTCTATTCCTTAGAACAGAACGCTCCTTTAGTAGGATCGTGCTTGGAAGCGCCAACGACTTCGCACATGTATCCTGCAGAATAATTGCCTTTCTTTACCACAGGGTGATCGCTGGTACTTAAGCTGCTTTGTGGGTGCTGGGAAAAATATTGCTGCACATTAGTTTCTTACTTTGTTGAATGATTGCTGTCATCATTATCAACGTAGTTGACTTCACTGCATGAGCATGCTCTTGCAAACGTGTGTTTTGGAGTTATGCACTAAGATAATAAATTTTTCATTTCTTTTTCAGTCAAGGCACCGGACTGAACCCGTATCGACAGTGGCAGTGGAATTAGAGTGGCTACCAAGCGTGCATCGCGGCTTTTATTTAACGATTGTGTTTTTCTTAAATGCGTGAAATCTGTTGAGATAAGCACGAAATAGTCTGAGGTATCTCTTCACATCCAACATACTTCTTCTTAACTCCTTTGCTCTACTGTCTCACTTCCGTCACGTGGTGCGGGAATTGAAAAAGGTCAGCAACTGGTTTATGGGGAAAACGGGTCGCCTACAAATCGCCTGTTCGATGAGAACAGAGCACGCATCCGTCATATCAAACCAGGGACATGTTAACCTCATGAACGATCTCTAAGCAATACAAAATCGCGCTGCAAGATTCATCACATCTTACTAACACGACCTCAGCGTCTCAGCTCTACACACTAAGCCCGGATTATAGCCATTTTGTGTTCTAGGCCGCAAAGCCGCCATTTCCTGATACCAAACTTTATTTAACTTATTACTGAATTGTTATCCTTAAACTACGCAAGCATCACACACATTCACCGCACCCATCACTTCAAGTGCTTCGCTTGCGTGCCCAAACTGTTACTTTGCAAGCCTCTTTCTTTCCGCATGCCGGTGCGAAATAAAACGGCCTTCCGCAGCATATCGTCGCCATCGTCTATCTGCCCACCATTGTTCTCCGGAAGTTCGACTAGCCTCATTTCTAACTAAAACATATTCGCCATTGATTTTTTTTTCCCTTTTTCTTCTTCTTCTTCACCTCTTTATAATGGCACATACCCACGTGGGAGGATTGGCCAAGATATAGTGGTATACATAAGGAAATTTTCATAGGATTACGAGAAAATATCGGAGCCAAACGTGAATTTTGAAAAATGCATTCATGAAAAACGACAGAAGAATATTTGAAGTGAAATAACAAAGAACATTTTGGCGAGAATAATAATTAAAAAAAAAGAAAAAAAAAACTCCGAGACTTTTAAAGGAGTTAGCAAATCAACCTACCAGTTGCAATTATGTAATCATGGAGATTCCCACAAATTGAACTCAAGGCAAATCTTTTGGCGCTCGCTCCGAACGATAACAACACTGGCAGAGATAACGGGAGCTCTAACCTGGAGAGAGGGACCTCCAGGTAATTCTTTCTCTGAAGTGCGAGTCCACTTCTTCCACTTCCGCTCCCCGCGAGGGAAGTTCAAGACAATAAAATGCAATTGACTTTGACTCCATTGAATTCGATGCACTAAGATAGACGAAGTGGCCCGACGTGAACACACGGTCGTTTACCACACCAGCATGCGAAGAGCATTGCACCTGATACCGATGTGCCACAGGCTTGTTGATACGCCTTAGTGGGGCATTTTCAAAGCCAAAATTCCCATAGAAGCAACTTAGGAGGCAGGTGGGCCACCTCAGTGACGTAACCTTGAACCTTGTGGCGTTACGACAACCTCCATGCCCGCTGGATTGTGGGAAGACTGCTAACAGGGGTAGATGACAGTTGAATTAATGGTTGATCCCCAGATGTTCCTCGGGAAGAGCAACCTGGCTCTCACAAACCTCACCGGTGGCAGCACCTTCCATCGCAGGGCAGTGGCGCATCGCTTAACCGCTGCAGCACTGCGCCATGAGTGGTACGAGGACTCCCAGCGATTTATGAATGTAGGGCAACTCAAGAGATTTTAAAATTTGACGAGTGCAAAGGGGCCGAATGTGTCAAACTTGCAGCTAAAGCATGTGAAATATTTTCGTGCTAGCATTTGAAATGCTGACGTAATCACCGAATAAACTCGCGTCTACGTTTAGGATTCTCTGCAGTGCACAGCGTCGGTCACAGG
Source organism: Amblyomma mixtum (assembly GCF_055824585.1). NCBI lineage: Eukaryota > Metazoa > Arthropoda > Arachnida > Ixodida > Ixodidae > Amblyomma > Amblyomma mixtum. Next base: position 217,972,132 of record NC_143012.1, on the reverse strand, counting down.
CTGCAACGCTGACGTCACGTACGGCGGCGCTACGTTTCCGGCGAAGAAACAGTTGTCTGAAGAAAAAAAAAGCTACGCCAAGGAGGGCGAGGACTACGAAGCATTATTTGGTGGCATCCGACGACGCACGGCAGCGTGTATGCGCAGGCAGCGGACTTATAAAATTTCGGCAACAATGACATCATCACGACTTCCTCTACACTTCTCCACGTTAGTGATGAGCAGCTTGGACATCGTCGTGGTTTTAATCGGCGATTACATCACCAATTTAAACGCTAGCACAAAACTTGTCCGCATGCTTTACCTAGAAGCTTCGCAGATTCGAGAAACTTCATGCATTCGGAGCATAAATCTTCCCCTCCCAATTTTATTTTTTCGATAAAAAAACGGAGCAGCATGAGTGTGAAGAACAACTGGAAGAAAAAATACGAAGTCCAGATTACAAAAAACTAAGATATTGTATACGTACGCATAGGAGTGAAGAAAAAATGTTCTAAAGCGCTAGCTCTTATTTGATAGTTCTTCAATTTCGCACCGTCGTCGTCGGCGTCAGCGTCAGCAGCGCCACCTGACACTTTCCTCGGTTCGCAGGTGGCCCTCTATACCTTCCTCCTTTCATGGTAACCTCCTCCTTCTTCCACGGTAACTTCTTCCACCCATCCGGGTGTTTTTAGTAGTAACCACGTAACCACCTAACGGTCGCGCCTTCTTACGCTCTCCACGTGCCCTCCTCCTGACCCGGTTACCCTCCTCCAGTTGTGGAGTCTTCCGCTCTCGCCACACCCTCCACCTTCATCCACCTTCAAAGGTAACCACTTTCCGGATGGTTCCGGTGGTAACACCCATCGGCTGCACTTTCTCACCCTCCCTTCATGGCCTCCTCCTACCACGGTTATCCTCCCCCTTTTGGGGATTCCTCTGCTGTCGTCATATCCTCGGTTTCAAGTTTCACCACCTTCTGCGCGGTTCCGATGGTAACCACCAACCGGTTACCCATTCCTGCGCTCTCGTCTTATCTTCCTCCTTCCACGGTAAGCACCCTCCGAATGGTTCCCATGGCAACGCCGCCATCGGTTAGCCGAGTACTACTACTACTACTACTACTACTACTACTACTACTACTACTACTACTACTACTACTACTACTACTACTACCACTACCACCACTACTACTACTACCACTATCACTACCACTACTACTACTACTACTACTACGACTACTACTACTACTACTGCTGTTACTACTACTACTATTACTACTACTACTAATACGCCAAACCCAGGAATGTTCTCTTAGAGCTGTCATTGTAAAACAGAACATGGTGAAAAATTCTTTTCTTTTATGACACAGCAAATGCTCAGACATTCGCGTTACACACGCGTAACCGTCATGCAATTTTTTTCTCTTCAATTTTCCCGGTCAATTATGGCCGCATTTAAAAATGCTCCTTGCATCAGTGATGTCTTAAGAGCGGCTCGTAATGCTGAGGTCAATTTTTAAGCGCACCTTGCGGAGCCCTTACTGATTCCACCCTTGGAGCCACAACGCTGTTATCGTGCTTCTTTATTTTAAAGCGAAAGCTTTACTACTTGCACTTTCAGCCTTTGCCGTGGCGCGGCGGTGCCACCATTGACCTTTAGTTGACCTCTGTGTGACGTCATGTGTGACATCACGCCGAAGAGAAGGGCGACCGACTCGCGCCGTCGCAAGCCGCGGCTGTGCCACCACCGGCGCCTAACTCCTGCGCTCTCCGCTAGGAGCGCGATTGTGGCGTTACGCTTAAAGCCCCTGGAAATTTTTAAAGTAGCGACAACCTTTGCAGAACGCCGCCTCTCCCTCTCCTACGCCCGTCGCCTCTTCCCATTGGTCGCTGGCGCCCGTCACCTCTTCCCATTGGTCGGTGGTTTCGTGCGCAAAAGTCCTTTAAACCCGCGCTTTTCGCGGCCGCAGACGCCATATTGTCCGCTCCAACCGCGCACCGTAGGTTCGGCAGGCGTCGTTGCGGACACTGCGCTTTTGCTTGCTGTGAAGAACAGCGGCTTTTGTTTTGTTCGGAACGTGTGTCAGTCACCTAACTTCAAGCCGTCTATCTGTGCGGCATGACGAGCAGCTGCGCCTTCGGGTACAAGAACCGTCACGACGGCGGAAAGCGGTTCTTCGCAATTCCATCATCGAAAATCGACGCGGGCCGGAGGAAGGTTTGGTTACACAGAATTGGCCGGGCGAAATTTAACGCAACGCCATCGATCAGACTTTGCGAGGTCAGTGACGTGCTTTCAATAGCTGCTGAGTTTTCCCTTTTTTTTTTTTCAAGCTACGCTGTGCAGTGGTTTGTTCGCAATCGACCGTATGGCCGCAGTAAGCTCGACATAAGGGAGCTTGCGTTGAGCGCATCGTGATTGCACGCACGCAAACGTGTAACTGACGCGAGGCGTTTTTCCCGTTCTTGTTGGGCTGTGAACAAAATCATGAATACGTACCAACTCGCCCAAATTTCTGCCTTGCTGACGCGAGGCACACGTCTAACTGTAGAGTGACGTTCCTTAAATTTGAGCGCATGCCGCAGTTAGACATACGTGCGTACTATAAGCGGAGATCAAACTGCGCTCTGACATGGTGAAGCGCACGCGTTACATTCTGCAGTCGCGCGCGTGCGCGCGTGCGTGTGTGTATATTATATATAGATATATTACAGAAAAAGACAAAAAGAGAATTATCGCGCCGATATGCATCGTCAAGGCACCGTAGGCACCGTTGGTGGAAACACCAGCTAGCGCGCGCTGGCTTGCGTTTACTCTCGAAATATAACCAGTAGCTGTGGGTACGCGTGATAGTGCCCATCGTAAGTGGGTCGCGCGTTTCCTGTCACATACTTTGTAACATCACTTCCGCGTTCTCGCTTCACCTTGACGCCTAACTAGTTAGGAGGAGGCAACGAATGCGAGCAAATCTGTGATAACCTCTTTTATTAATGCTAAAACGTTTTTTTTTTGTTAACGTTGCCCACAGTGAGGCCTCCATTATCTCCGTTTTGTAGCCGCTTTTTTTTTTTTAAATGATATCCGTATAACAAAAAGCTTTGGCTTTACCGATGAGCATTTAGTACTCGGGTTGTTTCCGAACCTTAGCCGGGCATGTCTACCTCGCGGGCCGGGCCGGTTTCGGGCCTATATCGAAAAAATCGGGCCGGGCTGGGGCGGGTAACGAAAAAGGTTGACGGGCTCGGGACGCGTGAATAATTAAGGCCCGTGCCGTGCTCTAATAGCGACTATACGAATATGAAAGATTATCGGACAGATCTGTTAAAATCGAGGTAGGTTTTGCTTCTCACTAAATGCCTGATGCCGATGAAACATTTATGTAGAACTTTATTATCCCTTTGCTGGCAGGCGAAGGATATTTGCGAGGTAGGTTTTGTCCTTACTAAGTAACTATTCCAAAGAAAATTTTAATGCGGGAGTCTATATCGTTACAGTTCATGCACGCGAGAGAACATTAGGGGAGGCACCGTCATCCGCAAGGCAACTAAGCGAGCCCTGGATCTCCCGGTGGCTACCTCTAATGCCAAACTCAAGGCATTGGGGGTGCTAAACTCCTACCAGGAGCTGCGGGAGGCCCACCTCGTGAACCAATACACGCGGCTCACGCAGACGGCTCCTGGGCGCCGCCTGCTAAACCGCTTACACATCCAACACGACTGCACTCCAGAGGAGGCGGAGCGTATCCCAGTACTATGGCGCCATATGCTCTGGGTCTCCCCGCTCCCCCGTAACATGGACACCGACATGCATGAAAACAGACGACAAGCGCGGGCTCGGGCTCTTGAGAGACAACACGGCTCCCGACCCGGTGTATATTATGTTGACGTAGCAGGGCCATCGCCCACGGGATTTTACTCGGCCGCTGTCGTTCACCAGGAAATGCACGTTGATGGACTCTCCTTTCGAGCCCCGAATTCAATGCGGGCCGAGGAAGTAGCGATAGCGCTTGCTGCCGCCCACGCCAATTCGAGAATAATCATCACGGACTCCCGAAAAGCATGTGAACATTACTTGGCAGGGGAGATCTCCCCCTTAGCTGCTTGTATTCTACGACGGACTGCCACTGATCCAACACCCAAACGAATCATTTGGGCTCCTGGCCACCAGGGCTTACGAGGTAATGAGGCCGCTGACGCGGCTGCCCGAGCGCTTACTCACCGGGCTCCTCATCCCAGCTCTTCTGGCTCGGAGACTAACCAGCCGCTGCTGCGATTCAGGGAAATATTAACACATTATAGCGACAACCACCGCCTTTTCCCGGCCCCTGCAAAAGGGCTGAGTAAGACGGAGGAGCGAACTTTAAGGCGCCTGCAGACAGGTACTCTACTCTGTCCTGCAATAATAAAACATTACGATCCTAATACGGATGGGCGATGCCCACACTGTGGGGAGACCTGTGATATCTTCCACATGGTGTGGGCATGTACTCAAAATCCCCACCTCCCCCCTTCCCCTACCCCTTCCAGAGAGGCATGGGAGACTGCCCTCCTCAACTGCTCCTCGCTTGAGTCCCAAAGGGCTCTGGTGAAACGGGCGAGAGACGGGGCCTCGTCGTGCGGTGTCCCGGACTAGGGACGCCGACCATGTAGCGGGGCCACTCTGTGGCTCACAAACTCTTTTTCCCAAAATAAAAATTTTCACCACCATCACAGATAAGTACACACGTAGCGTGGCCTTCATACCGTATTTCGAGCACTCCCTCAAGCGTCTTACCTGGTCCGCGATACACTGCAGCAGACCAAAACCAAAAGCCACTAGAAGAGCGGATGAACTACGGGCATTTAGAATGCCTTCACTTGCAGGTGTCTTTTCGAATATCAAACCTCTGCATCCGTAGTAGCACGTCCAGCGTTCAGGCGGGGACGGTCGTTCTATTTGCATACCCCTCTTCACCAAAACAGATCACCGCAAATTCATTCTACGGCCTCGTGATTCACGGTTACGTTCAATGCACGCTCCACTCTCGCTATCAAACTTGGCACTCCGCATAGAGCCCGGCGCTCCCGGACATGGTGCGCGTGCGGCTCGACCAAAACAATCCATCTATGCGTGCTCATTTTTGCCTTTAGACGATTCAGTGAAGCATGCAAATGTTTCTCCTAAGTCACCGATGTATTTATGCAGCGGAACGCACGGTTAATGCGGAGACAGAGAAGAACTCGGCAAGCACGGGAATCCAGCGCAACCAATTGAAAAGGGGCGTTAGTTCCGTCGGAGCGGGCTAGAGGTCGCCACCGCAGTCGCATGAAATCACAAAGAAAACAAAAGTCGTTCGCCCGGCGCGCGGGGGAGGAGGAGAGAAGAGGGAGGGCGTCTTGTCGCTACTTTAGTTTTTTCAGGGGCTTTAGTTACGCTGAAGAGATTAGGCTCGACTCACGTCGCTAGAAAGCAGTAGCTGTGCCAACCACCAGCGCCTTAACATTGCTTCGCGATCTCGCGCCGTCCGTGTGCGACGGCGGTGCACATGAACGTCGGCCTGACTGGACTGGATTGTACTGGACTGGATTGGATTGGATTAGAATAGATCAGATTAGATTACACTAGATTACATTGGATTGGATTGCATTGGATTGGATTGTATAACAGATGCATCGCCACAAGTCCAACCACAAGCACCACCACCAGCTACACTACCAGCTGAACCATGGCGTAGGTGCGGATATTGCTTTCGCAATTACCGGGCTTAACCAAGCTAAGCCACAGCGAATTTTTTCTTCTTCTGGCCCTGAACTTGCGCTTTGCCGCACAACCACTCGCGCTCCACGGGTGCAGTAGCGCGACTGCGGCAGGAGTGGCTACGCCGGCTTCCAACAGAGGGTGGTTATGGCGCCTATTTATCCGCGGTCTGATGGTTTGACCACTTGCTTTCCGTGCCACCTCTGCCACCGCAGACAACCCAGACCAACCATGCTTTAGGTCCAAGCCATCAAAAACGTTGAAATAATGTGAGTTGCAATAAAGAAGGAGCGCACGCAGGCGTGTGACCGCGAAAGATATACAATATAGATTGTTGCTCGTTTGTTCTTGCGTGTAGAAAAGCATGCGGTATTTCTTAATAGTCACGTATTTTCGACAACGGACGTGTCTAAGCGTCTCCTCGTTACGTCTCCCTTCAAAGACTCTTAAGGTAAGGGAGAGTGGAGCGCCATCATGGCCATCATGTCCTCAAGGATTTACGACACCGACACGTCACCTTTGTTGAGAAGCAGATATCTAGTGGGTGAGAGCTTATTAACGTGTCGCACCGAGACAATGGTATACTACGCGCGGAAAGCAGATAGCAATGGGTGCTCGGCTCGGGCACACACACGCACACAAACACACACGCACACACACACACACACACACACACACACACACACACACTCACACACACACACACACGCCCGCACGCACACGCACACACACACACACACACACGCCCGCACACACGCACACACACACACGCGCGCGCACACACAGACATACACACACATGCAGACACACACGCATACACGCACACACACACGCACACACACACACACACACGCAGACACGCGCGCGCGCACACACACACGCCCGCACGCACACACACGCGCGCGCGCACACACACACACGCACACACACAGACATACACACACACACACGCATACACGCACACACACACACGCACGCACACACACACGCACACACACACGCACACACACACACACACACCCGCAGACACACAGCAATGCCGAAGAAAGAGAGCCAACACCACCCAAATAAAGGAAGCGGAATTTCCTTCAGCTTTACCGGCCTCGGATGTGAAATTATTACCGACACTCGGCGGTGGCGGGGGCGAACGCGCTCAACCAGCCGCATCATGCGCGATATTAAAAAGTTTGATCTTCGGGCCAGCTTCGCGCAAGGCTCACTTGTTACCCGGTGGAAGTAAAGTTGGGAGGCGGCCGAGAAAAAAAGAGGCACTTGAGCAGACCCTGGAGTGGAGGAGCGGGGGGGAGGGGGTTGGCTGGCGGGTGGATCTCTTCCGAATATGAAACTCCCCAGCTGCCAGCCGTCGTGTTAGAATCCTTATAGAGCAGTGCGCCTAAGGATAAAAAAAAAGAGAAGCACTAGATTCAAGAAGAGAGCAGCAAGACAATAGCAATAAAAATAATAATACTGATATGTCGAAAAAAAAAAACAAGAACAAACTGCTATGTTGGGGCTGCTTGTAAGCTACAAGAGAAAAAGCCCTGAAAGGAGGAAGGCAGCCAATATCACTACACAGCTTCCATCGAGGTTTTTTTTTTCCGCTTCCCGTAGGCACTGCAACGAGGCTACGTACAAGATCGGCGGACGCAGAACAAGTCAGCTTGTTGGGAACGCGTTACAAGTTGGGCTGACTCGAAGCTACGAAGAAGCAATAAAAAATTAACTTGCAGAGAGGGGGGAAAAAAACGGCAGTAACCATGGCATAATATCGGTGCGACATGATTTGATGTATGCAAAACCTTAATATCTAAACGGAATCTTGCTTCCTCTTTTCCTTACTTCGTTACCCCTCCTATTTTCTTGTTTTTTTTCTTCTTCTGTGGTATATAAGTGCTGGTTGTGCGATGCGTGAGGAATGGTTTCTGTTCTTTAGTATTTCATCTTCCCCTCCTCTTCTCTCGGCCCCACCAATCATTGCTCTATAAGTGCTTTGCTTAGGTTATGAGGCCTCAGAATTCTTGGCCGCACTGAAACGTCTTTTCATACTTTGGCGGCCCTCCCTCAAGTATCAAATTTTTCTTGAGCTTTCCATTTTTTTTAATACTGAAGAAGACGGGCATCTTCCAGGTACCGATAAAGGAGTGTAAAATGAAACAGAAATGGAAGAAAGAAAGGAATAAAATAGAAGGTAATACTGAAATAGTTTCTTTGAAGGTTGTTTCAAAACTTCAGATGACCCGAATACACTTTTAGTTTTTTTTATTAAGGTACCAACAGCCGAGAGCCTGGGTTTAATGCCTACTCTTCACACACTAGCAGAACGAGAAAGAGGTATTGCAAAAAAAAAGGAAAGCTGCGTTGAAGTGTGGATTATGTTATGAGAAAAACACTTTTCACGCAAGTAGGAAATGAGCGGGGGAAACGTGGTATCGAAGTTTCGCCTTGAAGTATAAGAAACTTCAAGCATTAATCTTTCACACCTGCTGACTTGCTAGCGGAGGAAAAATGCACGTCAGAACGTGAGCGTTCATTACACGGATGGAGATTAGGCCGTCATTTAGTCTATGTAAACTGAATGCGTTACCGGAAGCTTTCAGGCATAATGTTTCTCAAAATTACCTGCAGGTGAAAGTGGCGCCATTTTCTATGGAATTTTCTTGAAGAGCGCTTAAGCCACTATAGGAACGGCCGGAGATGTGAACTTGGTATTTGGCTTGGCTAGTGTTTTGTGGTAAATTTGGATTCGGCTCTGAAATCCGAAGCCTGTGTCGGCATTCAGATTATTATACATCGGCAACCAAATTTATCAAAATGCAAAAAAATTGCATTTCTAGGGCCGAGACACTTCTAAGATGTTCGAGCAAGTTTCAAAATTTGCCAGACAGACGAAAAGCTGTGCTTGCTACTCTGCGCGTATTACATTCTTCTTCCAAATCACATTTTTCACTTTGTCGTGTATGTGATGGAATTAAACGTTTCATAATACGCCTTTTTTCAAAATGTCCTAGTACTTTTAGAAGGTTCGCCTCAAGCAGGAGTAGTTCTATAGTAGAATCCATGGCTTCGACAAATCAGTAGTAAGCCAGCTTTGAAGTTCACACTTGCCGGCATTCCCGCGGCGGATTAACGAAGCCAACACCAGATTTCCATCCTGTACGAAACTATTCACCTTCAGCTATGAACATGCGAATGCCGAAGCCAGCCATGCGGCGTTAGCATTGGGGGATTTTTAGTGGACAGCAGTCTGATTTCTGCCTGAAGGGCAGAACTGATTTGTGCTTAGAACTCTCTACACACTTTAAGGAATTGGTGAGCGCTAAAGAACACGGAAAAAAGGAACGAACACACAGGACGAAGCGCTTTCTAACAACTGCTTAAGCTCAAAAGGAACATGACTATATACACACATTTGACGTCATATCATGCACAGAAGAGGGAGGAACGCACGCGCTGACAAGAATGAAGGAAAAAAAAGGAAAACAGGTAAAAACTACGCGCGCTTGCAACAGCCGAAGATTACTATTCTTGAGATAGAAAAGAAACCTGGGTGCAACATCAAACACGAGAACACCTATGTGAAGTGAGACGAAAACGTCATTTACAGCATTCCGCTCAGCAGCCAACGAACTTACGCTGAGCAAACGGGCAGGTGCCTTAACAAGAGGCTCCGGGAACACGAAAGATCATGTGAACAAATTGCAAAATCCGGGAATCTGGCACCTCATTGTGCACATTGTAAATGCATACCACTGCTAAAAGACACAAAGGTTATAGGTAGGGCCAGAAACAGACGGGAACGGGAAATTATTGAAGCTTTCGCAATGCACGTTGCTCCAGATAAGCAATGCGTCAGCTCCCCTTCGGTGATGTTAGGGGGAACTGAATTAACCTATCTCAAGAATAGTAATCTTCGGCTGTTGTAAGCGCGCGTAGTTTTTACCTGTTTTCCTTTTTTTCCTTCATTCTTGTCAGCGCGTGCGTTCCTCCCTCTTCTGTGCATAATATGACGTCAAATGTGTGTATATAGTCATGTTCCTTTTGAGCTTAAACAGTTGTTAGAAAGCGCTTCGTCTTGTGTGTTCGTTCCTTTTTTCCGTGTTTTTTAGCGCTCACCAATTCCTTCAAGTATGTATTTCCAACTAGCCCCAGTAGTAGCTCTTTTGACTCTCTACACGTTGAACAACTTCGTGTGTTCGAAAATAACCGAGTGCCTCCCAATGTGGCTTTTATTGTACCACAAAGTACCGTTATGGCAGCTTAAGTCATTAGTTATCATTATAATTATCTGGTAGGAATTCTTATTTTCAAAGGGATATAACTGTTGTCAACAAGCATGCTCGCGTTTTTCACTTCCTTAATCCTGTGTACATATTTGAGAACTGAAAACATTACTCAACTGTACCCTTCAGTAACAAGGAAAGCCGAGCTAGTGCGTAGGATATTGAGTGGAAACAGCACGAAACACAGCGGACAAGAAAGACCCCCACTGTTCAACGAAGCTTCGATCGTATACAAGCACAAAGATAAATTGACAAGGGAATTGAAGGAAGCATATTTCATTCATAAGAACCCCAACGCATGCGTCAGCACCCCTTGTGCATGCGCAGGAAATCTCATATCTTGACGAATCTGAATGATTTTCAGGTTTTATCTACGTACATGCCCACCTGGCTGCAGGACAATTCTGTATATTTATGTGTACATGGCTCCTGTCCGTTGTCTCCTCGTCTCTTTTTGTGTCGTGTAATCATTTGCGCATAGGTGGTTTTTTTCCCAAGTTTCAAGATATTTATGTGTATTTTCTCGAATAAATTCAGCTCACAGTCAGCGCTCGTCCCGTCTTCTTTCTTGTCCACTGTGGTTCGCGCTGTTTCCACATAATCAACTGCACCCTTCATGGAATGGAAACTGTACGTTGTGACCATCATCATCATCATCAGCCTGACTACGCCCACTGCGGGGCAAAGGCCTATCCCATGTCTCTCCAATTAACTCCGTCCTTCGCCAGTTGTGGGCACTGTAACCCTGAGAACTTGTTAAACTCATCCGCCCATCTAACTTTCTGCCGCCCCCTGCTAGGCTTGCCTTCTCTTAGAATCTACTCCGTTACCCCTAAGCACTAGCGGTTATCTTGCCTTCGCATTGCATGCCCTGCCCAAGCCCATTTCTTCATCTTGATTTCAAATAGGATATCATTAACCCGCGTTTGTTCCCTCACCCACTGCGCCCGCTTCCGATCTCTGAACGTTACACCTATCATTTTTCTTTCCATAGCTCGCTGCGTTGACTTAACTTAAGCTGAACCCTCTTTGTTAGCCTCCACGTTTCTGCCTCATAGGTGAGTACCGGCAAGTGCAGCTGTTGTATACTTTTCTCTTGAGGGATATTGGTAAACTGCCGTTCATGATCTGAGATAACCTGCCATATGCGTTCCACCCCATTCTTATTCTTCCAGTTATTTCCCTCTCATGATCCGGATCAGCGGTCACCACCTGCCCTAAAGAGACATGTTCTCTTGCTACTCACCACCTCAGAATAAATCTCCATACTGTCAGTGCAGTCATACTCCGTTGCTGTACCATTTCTGTGAACTAGGAAAATTTACTGCACTTGCGCTATGCCCCGTGTTGTGTCCCCTTATTGCTTTTGTGTGTGTGCGCCCCCTCCTAACGACCACTCGCATTCCCCTCCTAACGACAGTTCGCATCCTCCTCCTAACGACCACTCAATCCTCCTCCTAACGACCAACGACCGCTTGCCCCTCGTCGCACGCTGTCGCCGGATGCCCCCCCACGGTGCGCCCCCGCACCCTCCTCCTGTTCTGGGAAGCCACTCCCTCCCGTGGACGCTTCTCCCCTCCCTCCTTTCTTCGGGCGGCCAGTTCGGCTCCTGCCTCGGTCGACGCTGGTCGCACCCTCATCGGCTTTAAATAAACGAAGTCTAAAAGTACCGTGTGCGTCTTTCGCTGCATTCAACACAGCGACCGGACACGACAGTGGCGACGAGAAAGTGGATTCGACCCGCGCTACGCAACGCTATTGACAAGCCATGGCTACGCGAGGGTTTCCCAATCAGATACCAGAGTTCAACGGCTCATCGTGGTCATCGTGGGTTGGACGCCTTCAGTTCTACTTTGAAGCTAACAACATCACAGACCCAGCCTTGAAGAGGGCCAACCTGCTGACGCTGTGCGGGGAGCAGACCTACGATACTGTCTGCGCCCTTATTCAGCCAAGCACACCAGCGGCAGTGTCTTACGACGACATCGTAAAAGCGCTGCAAAAGCACTACGACCCAAGGCCATCCGAGGTCTACAGCCGGGCTCGCTTCCAACGACGAGATCAACTGGGAGGAGAAACTGTGAGCGCCTACGTAGCCGCGCTCAAGAAGCTCGCTGCCGACTGCAATTTTGGAACGCTGTCGACAACAGCTACCGGGCAGGAGGGAGACGCAGCTTCTTCTGCTAACACCACCATGCTTCCCTTGGACGTGATGTTACGCGACAGATTTGTGTGCGGACTGAGTGACGAGTCACTGCAGCAGCGCCTGTTCGCTGAGAAGGACCTCACATTCAGCAAAGCTTACGACATCGCCGTTCGAGCGGAGAGCGCCGGTCACCAGCAGAGAGGGATTCGCCGGAACACCGAGCCGGTACACCAGACAAGCAACCAGGTGCGCAAGCCTTCTGTTGTTGTTAAATCGGTCAAAAAGGCACAACGCTGCTGGCGGTGTGACGACCAACACAACCCCCAGGGATGTCGATTCCAGTCAGCCACGTGTAATTTTTGCCACAAGCGAGGGCATATCGAAAGAGCATGCATTACGAAACGGAGACTTGCCAAGATAAAGTCACCTTCCCAGCCTAATCACAGCGTCAACGCCTCAGAGAATACGCCGCTATCTGATCTCCATGGAACAACATCAGCAACACCATCTGTGTTGTACGACCTGAACACCATGAATCTCGGCACGCGACCGAAGATTTTTACAGAAGTAAGCGTACATCACCAGCTGATTAAGTTCGAGGTGGACTCCGGCGCAGCCTGTACTCTGATCAGTGAGGACACGTTCCGAACTTCATGGCCATCTGACGCACCCGCCCTGCAACAAGACGACACGCACCTGCGAACGTGGTCAGGACAGAATCTGCCACTATTGGGCTCTGCCAACGTGCAGGTTAACTACAACGGCCAGACCCATACGCTACCTCTGCTTGTTGTGAAGGGCACAGGATCAAGCCTTCTAGGGAGAAACTGGTTTTCTCCACTAGGCGTGATGATATGCGGTAAACATCAAAACGCCGATGCGCTAAGCCGTCTGCCACTAGACGCAACTGTTGACGAACCATTTCCACCAGGAGACGTTCTGATGTTCGAAGCACTGCCAGAACCTCCGCTTGCAGCAGGCACAGTTGCAGCATCTACGCAGAAGTGCGCAGCTCTCCGGCTAGTTTACACAGCTGTTCAACAAGGCAACGTGCATAAACTCAAAGGGGACAACTTCGACGCTTACCGCAGGCGAGCTACAGAGTTGAGCACCCATCGCGGCTGCATCATATTTGGGTCCCGAGTTGTGATGCCGAGAGAACTACGCGCACAAGCTATGTCTCTCATCCACGCCGGACATCGGGGCATCGTTGCAATGAAAAAGTGTGCCAGAAGCTACATGTGGTGGCCTGGCATTGACAACGACATCGAAACAGTGGTGCGAGAATGCAAGCCTTGCCAGAGCAGCCGGAGCGCCCCGCCGAAAGCTCCTGTCCCAGAATGGGAAAAGCCAGACACACCATGGCACACACTGCACATTGATTTTGCAGGACCAATTGAGGGCTGCACTTTCCTTGTGGTCGTAGATGCCTACACAAAGTGGCTTGAGATAAGGCAAATGGGACAGACCACTTCGGCAGCAGTCATTGACAACCTCCGATCACTATTTGCAACGTTCGGCCTGCCGCGCAAGGTAGTGTCGGACAACGGAACACCGTTTGTGTCTGCGGAGATCCTCAAGTTTTATCGCGGCAACGGGATCTCATCAGTTACATCGGCCCCCTACCACCCAGCGACAAACGGACAAGCCGAGCGCTACGTAGCCGAGCTAAAACGCGCCCTTGAAAGAGATCAGACAGGCTCGCTGCAGCGCCGCCTTGCGCGCTTTCTCTTCAAGCAGCACACGACGGTTCAGAGCACAACAGGCGAGACCCCCTCGAAAATGATGTTCGAGCGTGAAATGCGAACCCAGCTCACAGCCATCCTCCCCGAGCCAAAGGCAGAGACGTTCCGGGAAGAAAAAGCAATTCCGCGCTGCGGCACGCTTAATGAGGGGCAGCGCGTCCTCGCCCGACAGTTTCTGAAAAAGCCACGCTGGGAGGAAGCTACAATTGTCAGACGCATAGGCCTGCGCTCTTGGCTCGTCAACATACATGGCACAGTAGCACGCCGACATCTCAACCAGCTGCGTAGATTTACGACGCCGTCTGAGAGCTGTCCGCCAGCGGAGAGAACACGTGCACCGTCTTCCCACATAGCCTGGCACCTCTTCCCGGAAGAAGAGACTTCGCCCAGGACAGACCTAGGAGACACAGCGAACAACAGCCAGCCTACAAGTGTTTCTCCCCCGAGCGCACAAAGCCAGCGCGCCTCCACGCGTGAGCGCCGACCCCCTGCACGATACCAGGCAACTTTCTAAGGGGGAAGGAAGTGTTGTGTCCCCTTATTGCTTTTGTGTGTGTGCGCCCCCTCCTAACGACCACTCGCATTCCCCTCCTAACGACAGTTCGCATCCTCCTCCTAACGACCACTCAATCCTCCTCCTAACGACCAACGACCGCTTGCCCCTCGTCGCACGCTGTCGCCGGATGCCCCCCCACGGTGCGCCCCCGCACCCTCCTCCTGTTCTGGGAAGCCACTCCCTCCCGTGGACGCTTCTCCCCTCCCTCCTTTCTTCGGGCGGCCAGTTCGGCTCCTGCCTCGGTCGACGCTGGTCGCACCCTCATCGGCTTTAAATAAACGAAGTCTAAAAGTACCGTGTGCGTCTTTCGCTGCATTCAACACAGCGACCGGACACGACACCCCGGAAGTGGCGAGACGCAGTAAAAGGAGACTGCTTTTTTTTTTTGAATATCTGCCTATAACCCCATCTTTCATGGTACCGTCTAGGTGCCCACTCACCGTAAACCTGACATAGCGTCCGAGACGCGTTTAGAAGTGATTGGTGTCGTATTACGACCGCTAGTCCCACTGCTACGAGTGGTCACGTGATAACGAGTAAGAGCTACGCGTGGTTACCGGCGGAATGTGTCCTACAAACAGCTTTCGCCGTAAAAATCATTGTGCGCTGCTCTGTAGGCAGCTCGGAGAAGCACCGCGCGCAATCTGAAAACAGCGACAGCTAGCAGTGCAGAATAACCTGCCATCGGCGTGGGAAATAGAAAATATGGAGCTGAATACTAAACGCTTTGAGGCTGTGTCAGCAGTGCTCTAACAACCATCAGCAACAATGTAGCACGCTTTCTTTGCGGCCGGACGCGCGTTGCTCTCGCACAGCTAGCTCGAGGAGCTAATTAATCATCCGTGTGCGCACTGTATTCCCAAACAAAGGGCTCTTTCTGTGCTAACGGGCGGGGCTTTGCTTTACCTATGTACATTGGTTGCCTCTATTAATGGGCTCGTTGATGCCAGCTAGCGTCTAAAGCGGATGACCGAGTTACGGTGTCAGCGATGATTTTCTCAAAAACGACTTCCTGTCTTCAGTCGTGGGCTTGAACGAGGTTTTTTTTACGCAGGAGTGCTCTCTAGGGCTAGTACACCAAATTTAACCTTTTGCGTCCGCAGTGTAGAGATCGAATAAAAAATAAAGATCGAATAAAGAAATAAAAGGCTAGAATACAGCCAAGCGCAGCAATACGCATATAAGGGAAAGCTATATGGCGTTCACAAAAACTTCGACGAATTTTCATTCGATTGCGAAGTTTCTGTCGAAGCTACACAGCTTTCGTTTGCAGCCGTATGGCTGCGCTTGGGTGAATGCTAATGACTAATTGCTCCCTTATTACAGATCTGGTCCTCCTTGGAGGATGCCCCTAAAAAACTGAACTAACATAGTGCGCACCCAAGGTCGTATTTTGGATTGATTCATTTCGTTTATTCTTTTAGTGCTCTGCCAGTGGTCTCTGTTGCCAGGGGTATAGGCCGTGGGAGGTGACGTCACGCTGGTTGTGGCATAAACATGCCCATGAGGACAGCTGCTTTCATAAACGCGTGGCATGCCCACGGAGAACTCGTGGACGGATGACGGAGTACGGCGACGCTTTCGGCGTGTTCGAGGATCTTTATCAGTGATAGCCTAGTCTCGGGAAAGCAACTGTGAGATGACTGCGGAACCAAATGGCTTAGCACAGTCCCTGTGACATGGCCGGACTGGATGTGGCAACATTGCGTCCAGTCCGGCCGTGCCTACGATTGGTCGTTTGGTTCCCCTCTTTGTTTGTTTTTGCTCCGATCGACGTCACGAGCAGATTAAATGAGAAAACTAAATAAAAAGTTAAAAATGCGGCCTCAGGGTAACAATAAACACCACCTATGTCTTCATCAGATAACATTGCATGCATGACCCCGTATAAAATACAATGCATACGTAGGGGCATTCTTTCCGGGTAAAACCAAAATTTTGCGATTCTTTCGCCCCGAACAGATTCTTTAATAATTGTTTTAATCTCCAATTTTCACCTGAAAATGCGTCTTATAGAGAACGCACGTTTTCCAGCTGGCAAATTTAAACACATCGCACAAAAATTAGCTGATATATTGGGCTTACTCCAAGGGGGTGTTATCCGTCGGCTGGCGATCTTAGAAACCTCTCCTAACGCTTGTTATTCAAGACGCAGCTGAATCTGAGGATAAGTTCTTAAACTGCGTTTCAGAGAAGAGAGCCCAAAACACAGGTACTGACCAGACGTCTTATTAGCATGACTGTATCAAGCGCTATCCACGCTAACAAAGTCGTCCTCCGAGACGTCTACCGCACTTAAAATTGTCGCTTTCACGATTAATTATTTTTTCGCAGTGTACATCATCATCACCCCCACTGTTTTTCTCTTCCGAGACTGTTGAATATTATTATTTTTTTTTTGCGTATTAATTTTCAGACCTGCTCTGCGTGTCTAAGCCATAGACCATGCTTTGCAATTCATCCGCTAAGTGACTTAGCAAGGCAATGTCACCAGCGAATCGCAGATTACTAAGGTATTCTCCATTAACAATTATCCTCAACTGTTTCCAATTCAGTCCTCTGAATACCTCCTGTAAACAGGCGCTAAATAGCACTGGCGAAATCGCGTCTCCCTGTCTCTCGCTTCACCTGGGCCTTTACTGAGAATTTTACAAGGCCTCTAGCCGCTCTTGAACCCCATTTTACTTAAGATTTTCATAATTAGTCTTAATATTGCAGTTCTGCCGCAGGTGTTCACAAAAAGTCATATTGTACTGGCATCAAAGAGCACTATAAAAAAAAAAGCTGCAATATATAGAGAGCTATAGGCCCATTACGCTATCTAATGTAAACTCAGATTCAGCAAAAGATTTGGCAAATCGGCTACAGTTTGCAGGGCCACTCCATTGAAAATAATCCACATATTGCCCGAATAGTTTTACAGGTTTGTAGCAAGTATCAGGAACAACTGACAATTTTTAAAATTGACCTTGCGAAGGCCTTTTATCGCGTACAGCACAATTTTCTGTTCTCACATTTAGAACACGTTGTTGTTGGTCGAGTTGTCTAAGGAATGCGTCTTTGCAACAACAATTGCTCCACACACTTGAATGTGAATGGTTGTCTTTGACAGCCCGTTTCCACCTTTTTGTCTCTCAAATAGTTGTGTCCATTATCGCCACTTCTGTTCGCGCTCTACTTAGAGCCGCTACGTATGAAAGGTCTGCACGGTAGTGCCATCCGAAGTTTCCGTATTCTAGATTGCGAGCTAGAAGTATTAGCTTATCTGGCGTATTAGCGAAGTATTACCTTATCTACGCAGACAAATGTAGCGTGGATGAAGTTGTTCGCTTAACTGAGCAGTTTGGCACAGTTTCGGGTGCCCAGATTAATCGCTCCAAGAGGAGCGAGTGAAAACTATGAAAATGATCGCGTATCGGCTGCAACTTGTTTCTAGCAACAAAAATGTATTATGCTTTGCAGGTTATTCACTGCGCCAGAATTTCTATTCACCGCTTCCAAAAAGTTTTGTAGCTTTTGTTTGGGGGTTCTTCCATGGACCCCATGCGACTTGATTATCTCTGCGACCTGTCAGCGCTGGTGGGTTGGAATTAGTTCATTTTTATGCGTGGCAGATTGTTGCTCGCTTTATGTTTTTTTTTCGTCGCACTTCCCGCCCGATGCTTCGTGTGTTTTTGCAGGCAAATTTAGTTATGCATTCATAACCAGCAATTAAGGACAAAAGCATTTTTCAACACGAAATACTTTTTGAACACATTTTTTTTATATAATGTAAGATTTCAGGTATACGTTATGAACGCATTTTTTTATATAATCTAAGATTTCATGTAACAGTCTATTATCCGCAAAACACTCCTCGGGAGGCTTGTATTATTTTGCTATTAACGTTTTTGCTATGGTCAGAAACGTTGCCGATTGGTTTTTAGGGCAGTATTAACTACTCGGTGCGAGCGATGGAAAAGCTTAAAAGAAAGATTTTGCTGCATATCGAAAGAATGAACCATTACCTTCAATATTTACACAACAGAACCACACAATATTCCAATATTCAAATTTTTTTTTTGCCCGAGAATGCTGGACATCGCAAACAGTGGCTGTGTCCCCTAACTTCTCTGACCGTCCTTGTTTGGGGGGATTTGTGCATGCAGTATATTTTTCTCTGCACTTTTTGGCAGTCCGTTTTATGCAAAGCATACTAGCCGCACAACCGAGCTCTTCCTTGCTGCGCCGCGCACGGCCGCGTAGCTACCACTTGACCTACATCGGCGCACCACGTGATATGACGTCAAAACAGCTATGAAAGCTGGGGCTCAACTCGTGCGCTCGCTTGCGGACGCGCAGCCTCCACCGGCGGCCTAACTCCCGCTCCTTCCGCTAGGGGCGCTGACGTCACAACAGCTGTGAAAGCTGGGGCTCAACTCGTGCGCTCGCTTGCGGACGCGCAGCCTCCGCCGGCGGTATGCTTCGCATCCTAGGCTTAACCATAAGCTAAGCCAGGCCATTTTTTCAACACAGCTCTTATTTTCAGTTTCGCGAGAACGTTCGTATAAAGATTTTATTTCGATGCTTTTTTTCCTCCTTGTCTTTACCACTCAATGCATTTTGGATCAGCGGGACATGAAGTACTTACGGGGGCACCAAAAAAAAAAAAAATTGTTTTCACCGTGCACTAACGTCTTTTTCTACAAGCTACATACAGAAACATTGCCTGTGAAGGCTTGGCTTCAGAAACAGGGCATTTTTGTGTCGTCAGTGAACTGCCGCCTCTGTGATGCTCCTAAAACAATTGAACATTGTTTCAACAATTGCGAGGACGCAATTCTGTTCCCGGATGTCTTCAACGGACCTTGAAAAAGCGAATTTATTTGACTCCTTATACCACCCGATACCTCACCGCAGTGCAATATTTTGATGAACCTCTTGATATGTCTTCCTGATTGACTGCACACGCTTATGAAAACCTATATGATGGACGTGCACTGTGAATCAGTTGTTTTGACGAAAGCTCATTTCTGCTTAATGATTGTTTATCTGAGGAAAGTGTTTGAATACACAGACTTTAAATCGGAGTAGCACTTTCTCTTGGTGGCGTGCTCAGCCTTACCTCCTTCTTAGTGCTCTGTTGCTCTGCCTTTTTTAAGGTGTCTTTCGTGGCGTTTTGAAAAATCTTTGTAAATAGTTCATGTAAATATAACATATATTCAGTGTAATAAATATCATGTTAAAAAAAAGAAAGCGGTTTTAAGGCCTATATGTTGCGTGCTCACCTCGCGATGTGAAGGTTCCCGCACGTTCGGAAGAAATTTTATTTTTCTTTGTTCCGAATGTCCTTACTTTATGGTCACTGCTGACGTCATGCAAGACCATGGTGACGTCACGGAGTGGGGGGGACCACTGCTGCTGGTCAACACCGCCGGGTTGGGTTTAGTTACCGATGAACCATATTTAATAATAAACATTGCCGCGGCAATCACTGACGAAAACCGCCCAAGTGTTCTGCCTGTTATATTTAAAAAAGAAGGACCATGCAAAACAGGGGCTTCGTCAAGGCAGCGTCACAGAACGATCACGAGTCCATGCATTCTCGAAAGGTATCGTGAACGTGTGCGTCATTCCACAATTGTGAGCCTGTTTTTTTATAGTCGTTCTTACGTTTTCCGAACTCTTCTGTGTCATTTTAATCCTAAATACAAGAACAGAAATTGGCAGAAACAAACAGCCGCATTCTCGTGTCTTGCGTGCGAATGTCTCGCAAGACCAGCTCATTTCACTCGCTACAGAGTGTGAAAGCAGATACACTTTTGTCGCCGTCCCAGGCGGTATACCTGTCCTAGCGATTCTTCCAGCATTGCGGTGGATGCTCGCGTCTTTGCTTTCATCGCAGCGCATAGTCTCGCCGAAAGAACCCTCCTTTGTTCTCGGGAAACCTCACGCGAGGCGAGTACCTAGTCTGGGAGAAAATTTGTCCCCCTCCAAAGACGCTGCGTGGTCTCCGTAGATGAAACCTCGAGCGTAACCAGAATGAGAAAAGCGTCAAGATAAAATACGCAAAAAGAAAAGGACAGGCAGAAAAAGGCGAAAAAAACAAGAGTTCGGAAGCGACTCGCTACGAGCGACGAAGTAAACCCGCGCGGCGACGTGCCTCAGATGTCGTCGTCTTTGGGGCCGTGCTTCGAATTCTTACTGGCAAGGTGTTCCAGGGCGATAAAGCTCGGCGGGCTCTACTGCGGCGTCTACCGGCGGCGGCCGTCGTGATGACATGCCAGAAATTGACTCCCACTACTATCCCCGCTACTACACCTTCGCTCCATTCCACGGTCATCTTCTCGCCTTTGGTCGCCGGCAGCTGTCGCGGTCAGCGGGTTTTTTGGATGTTGTTTTCTTTTGCCACCGGCGTCCGTCCCTAGCGCTCTTCTGGCCACTGTACTGTTTGTCCTTCTCCGCCGACATAGGCCCGCTTGTTGGCCAATCCGGTCACGCTTTGCACACCGGTCGTCACGGGAGAACTCGGGCGGCGTCGGCGTCGCGTTGCTGCGGTCAGCGCAGATGTAACGAGCCCCACTGGGGTTTGCTCTCTGCACGGGTTGACGTTTCCCACAGGTATACCGTACGTCGGCTAACGTGGGAGCTTCTGTTTTCTTTCATATTGTTTGCCCTCTTCCTAATAATTTAACCGGGAGTCTTCTCCAGGGCAAATGTTCCAGGTTGTCCGAAAAAAGGGACCGCCACTGATTTTACGCCCGTCTTGTTCCAAAATTAGATGTTGGAGTTTTAGTGCGAAAACATTGCATGGCTCATCGGGCAATGAGACCCAGCGTCGGCTTCACCAGCAGCAGTGGTCCGCAAAAGTCCACGTGACGTCATTGTGGTATCAAATAAAAATAAAACTTCTTAAAGTGAGGGGAATTGATCCCAGGACTTTCAGCTCGCGAGGCGAACACGCGATCTATAGGACACAAAACCACTCTCTTTCTTTATTGCCTGGTGCGGCAAGTACAGAAGCACTCCAACCGTGTTGGTTGCTTTGACGTCAAAACTTGCGGCTTGTCATTTTAACATGAACATCCATCACTTCAACGACTTCATCACAGAAACCTTGGTTCCTGAAGACGTCCCACAGCACATATACATTCTAAAGAAAATAACTACACACCAGGTGCGCGTCAGGATCACAATGTCTTACTGCCATTCGAGACTGCCAGATCGCATTTATGCCAAAAAAAAAAAACACGTCATATGCAACGAACACAAAACCAGATTCCTTCCTGGAGAACAAAGGTGAACCTAGTATATGCGTTGCCGTACGACTGCATGCAAATGAGTGGGTGTGTCATAAGAAAGGAAGAGAAAACATTAATATATAATTGAAAGAATAAAAATAAAATGAATAAATAAACAAAATCACTACTTGCGCACTCAGATCACGCAAGTAGCCCTCTGAAATTTTTTTTCAGCTGTAAGCAATTTCATGAAGTATCGCATGGGCAGTGATGCGCTATTGATTATAAATCGCAGCAGTAAATTAAGCGGGAAATTAAGGAACAAAGTTGACAGACGGATGAACGGATATGCGAGCGAAGGACCGCCAAAGTAAATTTGTTTACTTGGATAAAGGAGGCGTTCCGCATAAAATATTCGCACTTGTTTTTTATTCTTTGCTTCTTGTTCTTTGCATGACATTCTACAGCCCGCAGTTCGAATGCACGCGGACCGTATGTATAAAAACGCGCCTTGATTTCTTCTTAAAACTGACGCAACTCGGAGCAATAAGCTAGGCTAAATATAAACAAAACAGATCACCCAAAGCGTGTACTGGAGCGTGTACTGGTGGAAAGTGGACAATACCGGATCGGTTTTTTCTCCTTAACTCTAGATCGTAGCACGTATTACTGAGCCTAGTGGCACTTTAACATATACACTGCATTAGCACCCTGAAATGTCTACACTGAAATGGAGAGCGCGCCCTTGAGCTCGGTGACGCAGTGTGAGAGTAGCTTCAGTAGAAAAGCGTGGCGGGTGTTGATAACCACCGTGCGTTTGCAAACGCATGAGTGCTTACGCGCTCTCAGTACCCAAATCAAAGCGTCAAGTTAGCATTGTTTCATCTGTATTTTGTTTGGTAATACTTCTGATGAGTAAAGAAGACCGTAGCAAATTGCCGGGAAAATATTTTTAAAGTGATGCTCTTACCGGTATGTTCCAGTCCTACTTTTTTTTTTTTTTGCTCTGTTATGTTTACTCGCCCTCTGTGGCTCTGTCAGCCAGCGCTTTAAACGTTAAAAACTGAATAGAATAGAATATAATAGAATGAAGTAGAAGACAATAGACTATAATGTAAATAATTTTAATGCACCCGTCACAGCAAAGTTCCTTAACATTACCGCGATCTGTTAGAGCCCAGCCTTACTTAGAATAGAAGAGACACTGACGTACCTACTCAGAGCAAATTGTAGTCACAAGCCGAATGCATTTGGCAACTTTTTCCTCGCAGTAGTCACAACAAAACGCCCCCCCCCCCCCCCCCCCCCCTTCAAAAAAAAAATGCTCAACGACAACACGTGATGAGAAAAAGCCCTTCCAAGTGCTATACCATGCCCCTCTCTGCCACCCCGTTCGAAGGATATCAGTCGAAAGTTGCGATCACGTTCCCGGAGGAAAAGTCTGCCGGGTCGGAGACAAGCTATGTTGCACAGTGTTTTTTTTCTCTTGAGCTGCAGCGGATGTGCTGTAGCGACTACACGCGGGCAAAACAGAGCTTCGTCTCTCGCGGAAAAGCTTTGCGAACTAAGAAGAAGGCGCACGTACTAGACAACGTAGCCTGCTACACGTCGGTACTGTCTTTGCCTGGTTCGTATTATTTCTTCCTAAATTTGGCTCACAAAGTTCTCTTTCACCGAAAACACACTTTCCCCAGCGGAGCTTATTCTGAGCCCAGAATCCACGAACTTCCTAAACTCGCCGAGTGTGTCGTTCTTCTGTTCGCGTGCATACAGTCAGTGACTCTATGCGTGCCGCATGCTAGGCTATCTATCCGAGATCACGCCGAAAGTCTCTTCGGAGCTGTGTTCCTTTCTTGGATCCGTACCCCTTTACAACCGAGTGAAGACGCAGATGCCTTTTCGCGATTGCCCTGACTCCGGTTTTGAATAATCCTTCTGCCACCTACCGTTCGCCTTTTTATTTTCTTGTACGCCCAAAAAAGCGATCTGTACTGCTTTCTATCTTGGATTTCGCCCCTTTTCGTCAAGCCGCACGCCGAACAAGCGAAACAAGAACGAAATAGAAAGCCACAGTTGAGAGGAGAATAGAGGAACCGAAGTTCGCTTTTTTAATACTGAACTAGGAATTCACTGTTGTTTACACGTGCGAACACGTAGGCGAACAAGGACTACCGTACAAGGGGTAGGAAAGCCTGAAACTTTACGGTAGAAAAAATATCCCCTAGAAACGGTAGTAAGAAAGCTCTTGTAACTGAAAGGGAAGAATGAGTTTGGGAGGAAGAGCGCCTCAAGAAATAAATCTTTGAAGTTAAATAAGTGAAGCAAAATTCACTATTTCCCTATCGAAGAAGCAGTAAAGAGAGTAAAAGGGGTGTATTGCGAGCAAAACAAAGAATACAAAAAGGGAACGTCAAGAAAATATCGCTACTTCTTTTTCTCTCCTTTCGGACCGAGTAAAAGCCCTAACGCCAGCGATGCCACCTTCCCCTCCCGCCCGCATATGCACGGAGGAAGCAAGGGAACAACGGATGGGGAGTTCTTTCGTCGTGTGAAACTCCTCGCTCCCGTTGCTCTATCTAATGCTATTTTTTTCCCCTATATCTGTCTCCTGTCCGATCCTTTTTTTCGCCTAGTGACCGCAGCCGCAGAAGCAGCACCCTTCTACGACGCCTGGCGACTACGTGTCCCACAGGGCGCGGACGTTGGGACATGACTCTCCCTGTTTGGCCAACGGGGCTCACGTCCACGCCTGCGCTTCGACCCCCTCCCCTCCTCTTTCTCCCCATCCCGACCTCCCCCAGTTCCCTAGTGGCGAGACGTGAGAGACGTGTCGAGGTCGGCTAGGGAGCAATGAGGGGGAGCTGGGGAGACTGCAAATATCGGGAGTCAGGCAGACAAGGGAACAGGATAAAAGGGAAGAAAAGGGAGAACGATGGGAAGTGGGGATGGTGCACGCCCCATCAGGATCGGTTTCGCATGCACGTTTTGCGTGCTGCCGGGCCGGGCGCAGGGAAGCGACGCCTCTGTGCTCGGTGTCAAATGTGCGGATGCACTCGCAAGTCCCGCGTGATGGCGATCCTAGCTTGCTTCGCTGGCAGACGGTGCGGTGGACGGCGGAAAGTTTCGCGCGCCATAGTTCGGTGTTGAAAGAGACAAGAAAGAAGTTAAGAAGATTGAAAAAGAGGGCTGGTCTGCGTGATCTGCTTTTTTGTGGCGAGTATGGGCGAAAAGGTTCCGCTTCTCGATCCTGTAGCAGCGCTAGGCCAAACAATGACCGGTTCTATATTTGTATTGAGTGGGCTTCTTAATCCTTTAACGAAAAATCATGAAGTAAAATAAAAAAATTGTAATTGCCACACTATGTGAGCCAGTGCACATAAACTGAAGAACCTTATGTAAAGTATTGGTTAGCGCCCCTAAAATTCAAGAAACCGATAGATCGCGAATTCGAGGCAGTGGGTAGATTTTCTACAACTAGTCTGAGCTGATGAGCACACACTCGAATGTCCTGAATTCGCGAGAAACTAGAAATGAATAAATTAGCAAACAAACAAAATAAAAAAAGTGCCTCCACGAGACAGAAATTGAAGGGTGGGAGGACAGAATACTGACCAACCAAGCCGTCAGGCATTCCTGGTGAACAAAGATTTCACTACCTCGCTTGAGCAGATTCTATTTGACCGTTTTCTTTAATGAATGTATAGTAGGAGATGACAAAAATGCAGAGTAGGAGGTGGCTGCAGCCTCTGTGGCCACTTTTTTTTGCTAATTGTTTTCTTTTAATGCGATAACGTTAGCGCCCACATTCCGCAAAAAGGGCTGCGCGTGTCACAGAACTCGCTGATTGGTTGAAAGAGGTCAGGCGACCTTGTGACGTCATTACGACCTTCCCACCCGGTTGTGAGCAGCCTCATCCTATATTACTATGCAAAAGTCGGCACCGTCACAGCTCAGCGGATACACGCTATTGAAGCTAGCAGTCTGAATATGGCGGCGGATGGACCGACAGTTGCATGACGCAAACACACGCAGAAGTTGCAACAAAAACTGCTACAAATCTGAAATATAATGCTCTCCCATTCCACCCTTAAGAGACTTAAGCGTCTTCATATTTGTCTTCATAGCCTCCAAATAATTTCGCAGTTGCCAAGGGTTTTAATTTACAACATACCAAACAGAGACCACATCCTGAAACATGCGACGTTAATTGCGGCGCAGTTCTCGAACTGAAAGACTGCCCACTGCAAATGATGATTACTGAAAACAATTCGCTACAAACACATTACTATTAACAGAATACAGGAACTGTTAATCACTTCGTGCTACTATTACTTGACTCAAAATAAAACATCCAGATTAGAGCGCGAACGAAGAGTGTTTAGATTTTACCTTTTTCGCTGAAGCTGAGCTTTGTTTTCAGGTAAAACAGACGGTTCTTTTTCCGGCCTGAATGATAAGAGAGGCACAGTTTGCGCTTGGACCTTCTGATGTACTTTAATTACGAGGAATGCAAACCAATTCTACGGGCAATTGTGAGCGTACATAAAAACATCAACCCTGCTGTCGATAAATGTTCAGTGGTCAAACCTGTTGCTCAAGGTTTATATGGGTATATGCAATTAAAAACCATCGCCGCGGTCCTTCTTTTTTCACCCCACTAAACAACGGGGCACAGAGTGCGCGTCACAATAACAAGAACATACGAACGTGTCAATCACAAGCAAACTTTTTCGCGTCCTCGATCGAGTTCAGTACAGCCAGACCAACGAAGCTTGGAAGTGCGATGCCGGAATATATGTAAAAAAATGCGTCGTGAAATAAACAGACAAGTAAGAAAGACCACGATAGGCGACGCTTCCTTAATAATAACATCGGGCGGCATAATATAGTGTGACAGTCCGAATGTACACTGCTGCTTCCTCAATGAAATACAGCCACAGCGGCTGCAGTTTCAGAGACAGGTATTCGCGACATCCAGATCTGTGCCGGTATAAAAACAGAGATTCGGGTCATAAAATTCGAAAAAGAAAAGAACCAGCCATCCCGCAAGAACGTCCCAGAAAAGAAGGTTGGAAGAGTGGATAACTTGGAGCTGCGTAGCGGAGGGGATACCAAACAACAGTTCAAATATGCCTCCCGTATCGTCTCGACACCGTATTCCGTAATGGAAAATTTCGTACACGGGCGCTCCACATAGCTTTAGCGCCGCGGAGGCAGTCCACCAACGACAGCGGAGTCTACAGGCTTCGCGCATATAAGGTTGTGTCTGCTCCCTCCCCTCTCTGCCTCCCTCTTCTTCATTCTGAATGCGCGATCAGATCGCAAGGAGCACCACCGACGGCGGCGTTATTTGGAACGCAGATGCGCGTAAGAACGCCTCCTTCACCTCCGGTTTCTTATCCGCCACGTCCCGACTGAGAACGGCGTGTCGCAGCTGCACGAGCAGCCAGCGACTCTGGCTGGAAGGTTTTTATGAACCCACTCTAGCGAGCGAGCGAACGAAACCTTCGTGGCGTATTCGCTCCGCCCCTCCTTCCCTCATTTCTTCCTTTGTTCCCCTTAAAGCGGTCGACGCCTTTCGAGACGTCAGTTTCAGCTGTTGGACTCGCAGCTCCGAGATGGGTAGCGTCGCGCGTACACCGCCGATCGTCTGCGAATGCATGCTGCGGTGTTGAGCGACGGACGGAAGGGTTGTTCGCGATCTTTCAAAGCCGCCGGAATATGTCACAAGAAAAAAAAATGCTCAGAAACGAACCAATAAGAAGAGATTAAGAAGAGAAGACAAAGGGATACTCTGTTGGTAACTGCGCGAAAAGAAAAAGAAAAAAGTGCTCACTTAAAAACAAACAAAGCGGAAAAGTAAGAAAAGTTGACTTGCGACGGTGCGATGCCGCGTCTCATGCTGAAGCGACAGACGACTTTGAAAGCCAGAATCAATTGCAGCGTACGTTTTATGCATTATTATCTCTCTCTCTCTCTCATTTTTAACGCGTGGTTTAAGAAAACATTGCGGGTATCTCTGACGAGCGCTTTTGTACGCATCAGCGGGAGATATGGGCCGCCATCTTCTACGTAGCGGTTTTCCCCTGTAATGCCTTGTACAAAGAGCGTATCACTTTTATTGGAGGCGTTAGCATTGATTGCGATGATCATTTGGTTTGCTTTATAACGCATCCTTTACGTTTTGTATGTGGGTGTAGAAAGAAAGGAGCGAGTCTGTTTATCTTCCGAGCTTGACAACAGAGGGCGCTGTTAATTACGTTAGCGTGCGTATCGGGATTCGGTTTGGTTGTTTACGGAAATGACATGCTTATATGCTGCTGGCTCGCTGAGCGAGCGAGCAGAAGTTTACGCTTGGTCGTTTAAGATGGGGTTACGACATTAAGCAGGAAGTGATCGATCCCATAAAGAAGAAAAAAAAATCAAAAACGAAAAACAATTAAGACAGGCTTTCATTCAACCGCATTTTCTGACGAAAGCTGCAAATAATGAAACTACAGGGTTGGCAGCTGTGTGGTAAAGTTTTTCTCTTGTTTTAACTGCCACAGACTGATGCCCAATTTGGATTTTTTAACTTACTGATTTGATTGATTTTGATGATATTTTTTTCTTTAGCTGAGGCTTAAGGGGAAAGGGGTGGTGGATATAGGGGGTATTACAGTACGTTCTTCTTTTTCTGGAATTTGAAATCCCGTTGTCAGCGCTTTTTGACCACAGAAAGAAGTGCCAGTAACGACGGCACATATCAACACCGCCATGAATATCTTGTTAGCCAAAAAAGAAAAATCTACCTGTTAGCCTTCAGACGTTTACAAGGAACTTCCCGATGAGCCCCGTATCCCGTGCTTGGAAAAAAAGAGACAAAGTTTGTGCATGGATAAGACCATGTTGTGCATCGCGGAATTCAGTTCCTCTCTGCTGCTCCTTCGCCGATAAGAAACCTTGCAACGACCATAAGCTGCAAAAACTGTATCTAATGCTAATTTTATTACACCCTTATTGCAGCCGCATTCACTAACCTTATACTCCCCGCATGGGCGCTCTCGTTCGCAGTGCAGATCTCTCCTCGGATCTCAAAGAGAAATGAACCGACGCCTTCGTATCAGCGAAAAAAAGTCTTCCGAGTCTAGTGCCTCCCGCTACGGGCCCTGCATTAAGAACTACACATTCGCGTCGAGCCGAACGCACCGTGTCGAACGAAAGGGAGCAACACATTCAAGAGAGGGCGCGAGGAGAGAAGGCAGCGGGCGGCGTTGCCGAGGTTATATGGCCTGATCTTTTCCCATGGAGCCAATATGAGCGCGTATTAAACTGCACGGAGCCCCTTGCTTTCATGCGGGCCTCTCTCGGTCTGTCGGATCGGGTGCGCGTGGCGCTATCGCTGCTATAAGGTCGTCGTCGTGCTCGCGACGGCTGCTAATTCCGGAACGCGTTATTAATTCACCTCCCCTAACCCCCTCCGTTATTTCATCTCTTCACCGCCAGAGGCTCTTCGCGCGGCAGTGCGCGTTACGGCGCTTCTCGCCTCGTGCCCCAGCGCACTCGCGAAAGCCAGTTACGCGACACTAATGGCGCGGAGCGAACGCCGTTGCATGTCGAGTTTCAAGGCTATGACGTACTACATCACCCACTGCGTATGTAGGGATGGAAAAGCCTGAAGTGTATACGCCTTGTTTACCTTTTGAAAACGGGTCTCTGGGGAGACAAGCTTTTATAAACAGTATGCACACGGGCTAATGTGCTACCATTATTATAATGATGATTATAATTATTATTGAATTATGATTTGTCAATAAAATACTCCCCGAGCCTGGTTGAGGTCCAGCATAGATATACAGAAAGAGAAAAAACATTTATTTAAGCTGGTTATGTACAATCTGCGTTCTCCGTGGTTAGGGCTAAAGGTCCTCCCTAAGGAGGAAGTTTTTAGAACAGGCGTTTCAAGAAGAGATCGTTCTGGCCATGTGTACAGACTATGCACACCATGTGGGTTTTGCCTGTACGGCAAAGTGAAATACGAACGTGGGGCGAATGGAAGATGACACAGGATGTCGTCTCTCGTCCATTGGCATCTCGCTATTTCTGGCTGCTGTGCACGCAACGGATGCGTACCAACGGGCCCAACCATCCATATTTCTTTAGAGCATGTGGGTATGCCCATACTGCGAGAAAGTGAGCAATGCAGTGATGTGTTGACTGGAACAGTTCCGCTAAGAACTGGCGTTTTCAACGAAGATCGATTTGCTGCACAGCGCTACTGAAATATCCAACGTCAAATTGGCACAAGAGATTAGCAGGTAGATTGTATCAGTCCCTGGCAGTGTCAAGAAAGAAAAAAAAAAGCCGAAGGTGCAAGGACGTACTTGCCTTTAGTGGGTCTACAGATTTTTGGTGACAGACGAAGAGCAGTGAGCATGCAAGATGACGGAATGGCCGAGGCAAGAGTGACGTGTCATAAAGTCTTTAATAATAATAAATTCCGCCATTTTACACCCTTAGCCAAGACTACAAAAAATGTCGGACTTAAATTTGGCGCAGCAAGGCTGGTGTAATAAACTACATCTATAAGTAGCTCTAGTTGATGCCCTTCGGATACAATGTAATGCATCAGAGAGGTTGCAAGGCCAGCTTTTCTGGACATCATATGATTATGATGAATATGATGCGGCTCTATCTTTTGTAACGGGTCGCAAGTTGCTGACACAACCAGTTAGCGTCCTCTGTCGCCCGACGGCACCGAATATCGCGGGGCCTAATGGGGATATTTTCTCTTGCAACTGTGAGAAAACACCCGAATGCGTTGAGGTGCAGCGCGAACTCGTTCATTCTGACGGCCTACTGTTCCTACTAGCTGCAAAATCTGACCAAAGAAAAGGTTCCTGCCCTCATACCGACTATCCGCTTACAATATCGCTTATACCCACTGCAAAGACACGTACTCATATGCATAAAAAATACAAGGTGGATGGTGGGGATGGGGAGGCCGGGAGGAAGGGGGGGAAATGTGTCAACTGTGAAATGTGAAATATCTACTACCAACAAAAACGAATAGGTATACGAAGACAACAGCATTGTTTCCTTACGCATCAGCCATCACTGTGAACTGGCCCTCCATTTTAAGAAATATACGGAACCAGCGAAAGATATACATAGCGCCTGCTTCGGGCAAACTAGTAAAACTTATTGATGCCCCAGGCGCGCACGTTACGCAGAAACAAACAATAAAAAGAGAAAACAAAGGCCAAGCGGGAGTCCCCGAGAATAAGTCGAACTCTTCCACGTGGCGAGCGGCCCAGGCTGGAAGGAGCTCCCGCAGAAGGGTTCCCGACGGCTCCCGGGGGAAGCGCCGCTCCCTCCTCGCAAGGTCTTCGCGGCTGCCGCCTGCGAGTCGCCGCTTCCTCGCGATTGGATTATCGTATTTGCAAGCTTAAGCAAACAATGACATTCCTCCATTTTTGGTCCCGGCAACCCATTTGTTGTTCTTGGCGAGCCCCCGCATTCCGACCAACTCGTTGCCATCGCGTAGGAGAATAGGGAAGAAGAAGAAGACGCGGTTCCTCGTCGGTACTAGCAGTCCCGTTTTCCTATTCATCTCGCGGGAGAAGTTTCGGGTGCGTAGCTCTTCTGTTTGTGTTTCCTCCGTAAGGCTCATCTTGCACCGTGGCCTCTGTTCGACCTCCCCTGACCGACCTCTGGGATGGAGCATCATCGGTAGAGAAGAAGAAAGGGGGGGGGGGGGGGGGGGGGACCCAAGCGCACCTGCACGCAGCAGCAATAACAGCTACAGAAATCAATTATGAAGGCAAGGACACATGTGGTATACGAGAAGCATTCGCTCTTGCTCTTCAGTATAACGTTCTTTCTTGATAAATGGTATGCGTGCCTTGGTTTGCAAGCTGTCTGTTGCCGTGTTTTAGAGCTAGGACGGAGAAAAACAAACACTCTCTGAGAACAAGTTTGCAACAGCACTCATAGTAGTGTTGAAGTTTTCTTCCGAATGGTCACAAACGACCTGCTCGTCGGATTGGTGTGAAAATTTCCTCCTACGCAGCGCCGTTCGGGATGTGAAAGGTATTTGGAATGAAATAATGAAATGCTTTCTCAATACTCTTTTTCTAATCCTGCTAATGCGAACAGTCCGAGTCCTCTTGCTAGCAGCCGACAGGCGCCTTTCTTATCCCCTATTGCTCTATTTCTTCTAGAGGGAGCGACCACTTACCAAAACGTGTCACGGGACTTGCCTCATTTTGTAAACATTAAACACTTTAACATCAAAGAAAGGAGTATTTATAATGTTAATCTTGCATTAAAAATCGCATAAAACAAACTGAAGTGCCATTTTGCGGTGAAACCCTGCCGTTATTCTTGTATCCCACCATGTGACCTTATCTCGATAAAATATGTTTTAAGCGCATGGCGTTCTTTTTTTTTTTCAGGAGTGTTCTCAGGTTTTATTATAGTTATCTCCTCTTCAGTGCGCCCTTCGAGGAAAAGCGACCCTCTTTTCGCATCTTCGATGTTAGGCTTTTAGCTTTTGTCACTAGATGGTGCCACAGCGTTTTGATTTTCTTGGGCGAAGCGGCAACCGCGGTCCACTAAAGCTTTCTTCGTGGAGGCGTACATCACTACCGTAATAACCCTGGGTGCGGAAACTGAAAGGACAGCTTTTCTATACTAAAAGTTGAGGAGGAGGGATAACCGCGAACTTGGACGAGACTTAAGAACGAGAGGAAGACAGGACGACTTCTTCTCGTTCTTCAGTCTTGTCAAGTTCGCGGTTATTTCTCCTCTCCAACATGTCAGACCAGCTGTCCCAAAGCTTCCCCTTGTTGAACTCTATACTAAATGTGTTCGTAAGGATACAAATTAAAAAAAAAATCTGCAGTTGGTAAATGGGCCATGTTCCGCGGCATCCTGATTACTCCGCTGACGAATCACTGCAGTAAACCAAATCAGCTTTTTGATGTTTGACTATATCAAACAAGGCAGAGGCACCAACGTTCTCGAGCTTTCAATTAAGTCCAATGGTTAGCTTCTTGTTTAGGTAACACGAAAATCTTTAACAGTGGAGCAGCGAAATACTTTTTGTCACTGAGTAATTCTGTGCGCAGGCGACTGCAAACTTATTTTGTATCCGACTACAATTATTGCCTGCCAAGTGGATTTATATTAATTTTCCGTACATCACTTTTGCAGACGTGCAATCGCCATCGCGCTCGCAATCATGGTTTTGAGCATCGGGATACACAAAAACGGGCGCATACACATATCGGAAAATTCTGGGTAAAAATCTTCTATTGCGTTTCTAACAAGTCGTTACGGAATCGAGCACCTTAGCCAGCAAACCTTCTGTTGTGGCGAAAAAAAATGGGTGCTTAAAATTAATTGGCCATCCCTATAAGACTACAGTGTTGAAAATCAACAATTCCAGCGGAAAGCAGGACAAGTCAGTATATTTAGGGCATGATATATCGATGCTATAACGCAATCAATCAATCAATCAATCAATCAATCAATCAATCAATCAATCAATCAATCAATCAATCAATCAATCAATCAATCAATCAATCAATCAATCAATCAATCAATCAATCAATCAATCAATAAATCAGTCAATCGAAAAATATTTTTTTGGTACAAAGCACCCGTTCTCCCTGTTCGCGAAAAGAAAGAAGCAGTAAAGTTATCCCAGTTTTCCCGCTAAATGTTGTCGAAGCATACACAGACAGTCAGCCTACAAACATACAATGCAATCCTGGGGCATCTCTGATGAGCCCGCCAACGCTACTCTACGCCTCACTCAAAACTAGCAGGGAGCAGTCAGTCCGCTGGAGACCATCAGAAACCAACGCATTCCCAAACCTCATTATTTCACACGAGATTCTTCCCACCCAGTCCTGCGACACCTGCCATTGGTGCGGGGTTCGACCAACCTCATATCACAGAGCTTGTGTCTGCCAACATATAACGGCAGTACCTCAAATACCAAAGGCCACGACAGAGCAGTCTAAGGCGGTGCTGTCTAGCTGTCACCTGGAAAATCAATGTAGACTGATCGGCGGGCCTGTATCGCCTCAGCAGGCAAAGGGGCTGTGGACTAGGGGCTCCAACTACCAAGCTCGCTAAGACCTGTAGTAAGTAGCAAAAGTTTTTTCATTAAAGCATGCAAGCGATAGGTTTCCTGTCAACTTAATGCGGACGCTCGCGTTTGTGCCAGACAAATTCGAAATGAAAACAAGAGCTAAGCCACTACCAATTTTATTTTTTTGGGGGGGCTTTCTGAGAACTGGTTTGGAAAGAGATGGTAAATTTGTAAATTGGTTATTGAGGAAAGGAAATGGCGCAGTATCTGTCTCGCATATTTCGGCGGACACCTGAACCGCGCCGTAAGGGAAGTGAGGAAGGTGGGAGTGAAAGAAGAAAAAGAGAAAGAGGTGTCGTAGTAGAGGTACAGTGCTCTAGAGCACTGTAGTGGAGGTCTCCGGAATAATTTCGACCACCTGGGGATCTTTAACGTGCACTGACATCGCACAGCACACGGGCGCCTCTTGCGTTTCGCCTCCATCGAAACGCGGCCGCCGCGGTCGGGTTCGAACCCGGGTACTCCGGCTCAGTAGACGAGCGCCTTACCACTGAGCCACCGCGGCGGGGTGGAAAGAGATTAGGATTAAAATTGAAGGACGCTTAAGCTTCGCCTTTAAACGTGGAACGCGACAACGTGTTGCAGCGCTGCCAGGGTGTCTACGGAACGCTATCGCCCGTTCGACGCGACGCCTTGCCCGTTGGACAAATCGGAAATTGTTTATTCTTTAGGAAAGGAAATCACACAATAACACTGACTTATCTTGGTGAACACCCGAACCGCGCATGATACTTTTTTACGCTGCCCTCGATTATAGGGCGCCGGTTCGAATCTCTGCCGCGAGCTAGGCTCTAACTTAACTAGCAAGTTTATGCTGCACGAAACGCTGAATGGTATTACACTATTCGGAACATTCTGCGGCAAACTTTTGACATGGAACGATCGTTTTTACGCAGCCCCCGATTACTTCCCACACGCAGTGCCGACTACTACTACTGTCCGACGGCAACTCGACAGAACGAGCTGTATACGCTGTAGGTCAAAAGCGATTGCAATCGTTGAATGCGGATGTCGAACAGTTAGAACATAAATAGGATAAGTTGTTGGGCTAGTTGGTCACGGATTGTTTTTAGCAGCGCGTGACAGCTCGAGGATAGAAAAAAAAATCTCTGCCTCTCCCGTAACCGATAGTAGAGCAAGCATGAGATGTTTGCGGGCATAACACATTGGTTGTAGATTGTACTAACAGTGTATATGCTGCGCGTTCGAAATTGTCTAAACTGCGTAGGTGCGGGAACATCTCATGCTTGCTCTACTCTCGGTTACGGGAGAGGCAGAGATTTTATGCGAAGCATAGGTTTCGGGCCTTCGCGCGACGCCGGCGGTGGCCACCATTGACCCTGAAGTGGTGTCACGTGACATGACGTCACGTGATGACGTCACAACGGCTGCAGATGGGGCCTCACATTGCGGCGTCAGTCGCCTCCCGGCGGTGGCCACCATTGACCTTCAAGAGACCTTCAAGTAGGTCACGTGATGACGTCACACCGGCTGCAGATGGGGCCTCATATCGCGCCGTCGGTCGCCTCCCGGCGGTGGCCACCATTGACCTTGAAGTGAGATCACATGATGTGACGTCCCGTGATGACGTCACACCGGCTGCAGATGGGGCCTCATATCGCGCCGTCGGACGTCGCCCGGCGGAGGCCTCCACGCTTCGGTTCGCGCCGTCGCGCGCGACACGGCGGCGGCGCCACCATCGCTGCATCACGTGATATGTGACGTCACGCCAGGGATGAAGCGGCGCGCGCCCGCCGTCGCGTCAGTCTCTGTGCCCCCAACCGCGCCAGCGTCTTTGCGCCGGGCGTGTATGCGGTCAAGATGGCTCCAAACGCTAAGGACGTTAATAATAGGAATGCAAAACGAAGGCTGCAGCGTGCTACGGAAACCGATGAAGAACGCGAAGAACGCCTATAACATGCTTCGCATCCACTGGGCTTAACCTTGATAAGCCTCCAATTTTTTTTTTTGCGTAGAGGCGAAAGCGTTCCCGCACCTGGCCGCCGCGGTGGCTCAGGGGTTATGGTGCTCGGCTGCTGACCCGAAAGACGCGGGTTCGATCCCGGCCGCGGCGGCTAGAATTTCTTTGAAGGACAAATTCTAGAGGGCCGTGTACTGTTCGATGTCAGTGCACGTTAAAGAACCCCAGGTGGTCGAAATTTCCGGAGCCCTCCACTACGGCGTCTCTCATAGCCTTAGTCGCTTTGGGACGTTAAACCCCATAAACCAAACCAAACCGTTCCCGCACCACTTTGCCTATGTGACACTGGTGACGTCACCTCTGGATTTCATCACACATAATTGATCACGAAGTAATGACAAATTACTAATTATTGACCAATTACTGATTAATGACTAAATACTAATTAACTGCTAATTAATGACGCTTAAGCTTCGCCTTTAGGAGTGGAACGCGACGCTTTTTGAGGAAAGGAAATTACGCAGTAATTCTCTGTCATCTCGATGGACACCCGAACCGCACCGTACAGGAAGGGGCGATGCCTTGCCCTTTGAACGCGGCGCTTTTTGAGGAAAGGAAATTACGCAGTAATCTTCTGTCATCTCGGTGGCCACCCGAACCGCACCGTAAAGGAAGGGAGGAACGCCACCACCCGTTCGACGCGATGCCTTGCCCTTTGAACGCAACGCTTTTTGAGGAAAGGAAATGGCGCAGTAATTCTTTGTCATCTCGGTGGACACCCGAACCGCACCATACAGGACGGGAGGAGCGCCACCACCCGTTCGGCGCGAAGCTACTGGCGCTTGTATGTCAGTCCTGTAGGAGGGCTTAGAGAGTCTCGTTAAATCTCGTACGGTGCCCGGATGCTCTCGTTCCAGCTCCCGGATGTGTGGAATTCAGTGCCCGGATGAGTGGAATTCAGTGCCCGGATGTTGGCTCTCGGTCTCGGCGTGACCTCACCACACTGCCGACAACGAAAGCTAAAAGCATTTCATGCTTAAAAAAAATGACTTGTTCGGAAGGAACACTCCCACAAGACAACACTAAACAACCGGGTACTTATCATGCTGTCACACATGCAGCTCTACTGTCCGCATCGATAGAATGGCCCCAAGAGTGGGCGAAATAGTAATTTCATGAATGAAAAAATTACCGACGATTACGTTACTTCCTAATGCGAAATTTGAGCGCAGCAAATAAGCTGTTTCACCTTTTCGATAGATTGAGGCAAAGAAATCGAGCAACACATGTATGCGCTATCACAGAATTTTTTTTTTTATTTTTCACACGTATTCGCAATTTCGGCTCGGGCGGTGCACATATACAGATCCGCCGCCACCGATCTGGCTCTCTGATTGCCACCGCACAGGGGTTGCATTGGAGGAGGAGCGAAGAAAGGAATTAAGTTCGAGCCGGCGCTTTGACAACCGGAGACTCGCAGGAAGAGGGGGGAGGGGGGCGGCGTGTACACCCAGCGGCAAACGATGGGGGCAGAAGCGCGCGCAGCAAGCGGACAACACGATAAAGGGAGGAGGGAAGAGATAGCAGCGACTGACTGATGCCGCTGACGCCGATAGTAAGTCAACCCCAGCTGCGGATGAAAGGGGGACGGAGCTGGTTACGAGGCCGACGACAACGCCGACGACGACGCGAAACCCAGGAACGGACGCCAAAGAGCTGCGCTCTAAAAAAAAGGAGTGCATTAACTAATTAACTAAAACAGCAAACAAGCAGAAAGACATGATTGAGTGAATGACAGAGTGATTAATTTTCGTTCACTTATTGCAGAGACAATGGCATCTCACTTCTGACAAGCTGTTGACAGTGATGAGCTTTCAGCTCCAATCCCGACGAGCCAAAGGTGTTCAAGGTCGCTGTCGTTATAAGCACGCAGCCGAACCCGTGGCGCTAGCTTCGCGGCGAAGAACGCACGATAATTAGCGCGACCGTCCGGGATCGTTGCTTCGTGTGAGGCACAGATGAGGGGCGCCGCTCATTTGCGCGTCGCGCGTGCTTTTGGAGGCCGTGATGATGGCGATGGCCGTGGTCGTCTGTCGCATTTGTGCACCCGCAGGCGCGCGAGACCCGCTGATAGCAGGCGCAACAAAAGCCGCAGAAGCGAGCTCGCCGGGCTCTGAGCACGCGCCCATTAGCGAGGCGACGCGTAGAAAGGTCTGAAACGACGGGACGCATTTGGCTGGCTGTCGGGGTGGCGTTAAACGACTCCTTCGCTTGCAGCGCCAGAGAGAGGACTGGCATTCCAGCCACAATTGAGAGTGCGCGACTGACTTTGGCTCTCGTCTCGGGGACAAAAGATGGTTAAGGGAGCAGCATATATGGTAGGGAATCGAGTATGCAGCCGCGGCGAGGGCGGACCTGCGAGTTGCTCCCGTAACTGGCTAGGTGAGAGTGCCGCGCCGACTTTTGCGTGAGCGAATGATTCTGCAACTACCGCATTTACTTGCATAATGGAAGCATTCTCACAATAGACCTCTCCTCGGGTACGTCACGCGAGGCGAGTGACGTCACGGCGATGACGTTTCCGGCTCACGCCGGGCACCCGATGGGCAAAACAGTCCTCCGTTTGCGTGCGATCCCGTATAGTTTTGCTGGGCGAGCAAGGAAGCTGTCGCAGTGCGGGCGCCGGAACCCGTGCCTCGACCCTGTCTCGTGATGCCTGCGAGCTGCTGTGCCGTGGGATGCACTAACCGTGCCAAGAAAGGCGTCCGCTTTTTTCGTTTTCCGCGGGCGAGAATCTCCTGAAGGTGTGGGTGCACGCAATGCGTCGAGATAAATGGAAGCCAAGACCGGCAGACAGGATACGCGGAGCGCACTTCATCTCTGCTAAGAAGCATTCCTTTCTTTCACTTCCTGATTTTGGAGAGCTAGCGAGGTGAATGGCACTGTGAACTTTTTCGTCTTATCCGCCAACGCACGCGCCCCGTCCTCGTTAAGGCCGATTCACACGACGGACCGTTCGCCCGCGGCCCGCGCACTACGTGTGCATGAAAGCACGAGCTGATGGGCGAGTTGGTTGTACATGATATGATTGAAACAGCGCAAGGCCGAAGGCCAAAAAAGAGAGCAGCGCTGTGTTGTCCTTTTCCTCCTTTCCTCTGCTCTCTTTTTTGGCCTTCGGCCTTGCGCTGTTTCAATCATATCATATTATTACGTGTGCATGCGTCAGCACTTTGAGAGGCGCGCTGGATGCATGGATGGATGGCGGCCGACAGCGCGCCCCTCAGTGTGCTGACGTATGCACACGTAGTGCGCGGGCCGCGGGCGAACGGTCCGTCGTGTGAATCGGCCTTTACCGGACCACCCGGACCGGGTGCCCAGCGTTTTCTCATTCAAGAAGAGAAATCCCAGCGCAGACATGAAGAAGTGTGGTCGTTTTGAGCGGACAATCTTAGCAACATCTTAGTTGTTGCAAACTGGTAGTATGGGGCAAGAAAGCGTAAAGTAGGTTAGCTGTGCAGGGTTTGAACTCAGGCGACACATGGGATGTAAGGGGTGTCGCGGTGCTCGGAACCGGAGCAGTTTCAGCCGCCTAAGGACCCTTTTAACAGACCCGACACCGCACGGTCATAAGCGCTTTTTTTTTCGCAATGGCTCTGAGCAGTGACCACGCAGAGGGCACAACAGTTAGAGCAGATTCTCCCCCAACGAAGCGTTCTCAGCTTCAGCCCCGTCGACAAGCGGCCGAGATCGAATCAGCGATGCCATGGCGGCGGCGGTTGCGATACAGAACCGGATAACACAATCAAAATATAAGACCACCTCGCATGCACTAACACAATCAAAATATATGACATCCTACGCACTGCATTATTGTACGCTGACTTCACACGTGAACAGTATTCTGACGCGACAGTTAGCGTGAGTTAAGCGTCCACGCTTCGTACGGCTCGCCGGTGGTCCTCTGCGACGGGGTCACTTTTGCTTTTAAAAAGCAGCACTCTAAACCAAAGTCGGCTGCCAAAACTTGGCGCACGTGCCCTTCCGCTGCAAGAACGTACGCCTTCAGCGAACGGTAGCACTTCATGCTCTCAGTAGTGTAAGGGCCGGGCGTCTGAACGAGATAAACGTATATGTCGCCAAAACGCACGTTTGGCCACAATTTCCGGTCGTTTCTCCAGTCCTTCAAAACGAAGGGGTCAGGGTACTGTTTCCCGTCGACTTTCAACTTTTCAACATATCGCTGCCGGGCGATTTCAGGCAGTGACTTCGCGTACTCTGACAGCTCCATCGCTTCCGAGGCACGTACGGGAGCGTTGGATGCCAGCCGAAGAGAGAGCGTTTTGCCCATCGCCGCTAGGGAGGAGAGCGCTGCAGTCGCTGCACGTGCGTTCCGTGACGTCACGTTGTTTACTCGAGGGAGAGGTCTATTGACGTACGTGCGGGTTTCGTCGCCAAGCTACAGATATTTGCTAACATATCGAGCGTTTGAGAGGGTTTACCAACTTCGACCTTAAGCGGTGGCTGGGCGTGAATGCCACGTTGGCTGTTGCATGAGTGAACCGTATTTACGTGAATAATCTGCGGATTGCAGTAATTAACGCACTTGGTATTTTTGGTAGTTGAAAATACAAATAGTTGAACCTTGTTACAACGAAGTCGAGGGGTCCTGGCGATTTCTTTGTTAAAGCCGCCGCTTCGCTACATACGATACGCAAATTTGGTTGGAAAGACAGGCTCATCAATGTGGTAGAAACAACACTCTGACACGCTTATTTCAAGTTTTCGATGGTTGCTAACAAATACGGAAGAGTTTCGAAGACTTTCGACTATGCTCTATTCCTATTCGTAGATAAAAGGCCCCTTCAGACAATGGGATACGACTACGTGCTAGGCTGCTCCCGTATACAGATGATT
Organism: Amblyomma mixtum; assembly: GCF_055824585.1. Taxonomy (NCBI): domain Eukaryota; kingdom Metazoa; phylum Arthropoda; class Arachnida; order Ixodida; family Ixodidae; genus Amblyomma; species Amblyomma mixtum. The sequence goes on along the minus strand of NC_143012.1, from coordinate 217,931,490 downwards.
TTTTTCATTTGCTTCGCTTATAGCGCGGCCGCATTGGGGGCTCTTTCAGACCGGCGATGTGAACAAATGCTGTTATTTAATACTGTTACGAGGAAGATGACGAAGAAGTGGCCTGTGACGTGGGACGGAGCGCTCGCGCTAGGACCGCAGCCATTAAAATCATATTTCATTGGATTGCCACCACGTAACATTTGGTGTGAGGTGCGGGGTACATCGTCATCCTGGTCCCTGGAGCATCGCCGCCTTCTGCTCGCCTTGGTCGTCGGCCTAGGGGACATGGACTCCACCGCCCAGCTCGACCCAGCTCTACTTGACCAGAACTGACCAGCCGCTTCCCACCGCCCCGAACATAAGACACGGCGACCAGGTCCACACCCGTTATGACCCGACGACGACAAGAACCAAGACAGCACCCCCGCCCAAGCTGCCCGGCGAGTCCATAAACCTTCACCTTCGGCTCTGGGCGACCGACCGCTGGCCCTGAAGCTCCGGGGGCAACTCATCAGACCACCTCATCCATCGTGGTGGCAAGCCTTTCATCTTATTCTATCCTTTCTGACCATCCTCACCATCAGCTCATGCTTCAGAATTCACGTAATTGATCGGGACGATCGCTCGGTGGCCCCGGGTAATGTTACGAGGAAGATGACGAAGAAGTGGGCTGTGGCGCGGGACGGAGCGCTCGCGCTAGGACCGCATCCATTAAAATCATATTTCATCGGTCATCATGTCGTTCTGTTCCTTGGCTTGCCACCACGATAAGTACCGATAAGTAAAGGTGACATTTAAATAACAGCGACAAATAAGATATGTTTTGCCTAATAAAAACTTTAAGCTATTTTATTTTTGGTTGTTTTTCTTCTAGCTTTTAACATAGAATGTTAATTTCCGAACGTCTGACGAACACAGCGCTTAGGAAGCAGTGTTCGGCCTTCCCAAGAGCATGGAGCATGCACATCTTTTTTTCATTGAGCAAAGACACAGACAATTGCAGTAAGGAACGAAAAGCATAAGAATATGTTTTAAGCTTATTCGTAATACTCAAGTGCTTACAGACTAGTTCGCAGGAAGGTAATTATCTCGAAATAAAGATTTTGATACGCTTCCAGTGTGAGTGATCGTTTCAACGTCACCTTGGGTTCAGTCCAATGCTAAAGTTCTAACGAAGCCAGCTGCACTGACAGCAGAGTTTAAAAAAAATTAGAGCTGTAAAGACGAAGACGAACATTCTGTGTAGCGGCGGCAGTGCGATCGCTGCGCGTGCTTTGGGGCTCGTGTTGGCTGACCGCAGACTGTTGCCGCCCTGCTCCTGAGGTCCCAGTGCCTTTAATAAACCCCCGTCTTACATTTGCTGGAGTCGCCGGGTAACGATATCGGCTCTGGAGCTCCGTAACCGCACTCTTCCGACACCTGCGATGCCTGTGGACACCCAGCATCAAACCGTGCAAGCAGGCCCACCGTCTGCCATCTGCGCCGGCTCCCTTCGCCAGCGGGACACGGCTATCTTCAGCGGAACAGATGAGCATGACGTGTAAACCCCCGTCTTACAGAACTTAAAAAAATACATGTGGCCGGATTCGTTGAAACCCTTTTAAAATAAGTGGGATATATCGAATACACTCAGGTTCCTTAAACCACGGGTATATTTCTTAGCTTAGGTAATCATATTACCAGCTTTATTTTATTTCTGTGATGTAGTGAAGCCTCGGCAATATAGTATCGAGTATTTGAATGGGCAATTTTTTTTTCTGTATCTTGCATCGGTATCAGAAATAGTTTTTGATGATGTCTGGTATCGTGCCCAACTCTGGATGGAAACCGCGAGCCCTATTATTGTGCTGCTTCTAGGTGAACTCCCCCATCTGAGGTACGCTTCTGATGTTGTATTAATTACAAGCAGAAAAAGCTGATTGACACTTTAAATGAGTTGATCGCTTTCATAGTTGAATTTAAGTAGTGACTGCCTCTGTTTGAGCGATTCTCATGGGCTCTATCTCTAGCTGTGGATGGTCCCAAAACTTTACACACAATTCTTTTGCAGACGAATAATTACATTCAACCAGAAGGTAAATTTATTGCTGTCTTATTACGGGATCAAGGCATACAGTAAAATAAATTACCAGAGATTCCGAGACGTGGCTGTGTCCCTCTTTATGTCGGTTCTTTGTTTTGTTTGTCTACGCATATTCATTAGTTTGATCATGATTAGAAACTCTTTTATTATTGTTGGCCGTGCGCACGCTGATCTAATAGCGATAGCTGTTAGTTATTCAGCTCTTTATGTCACGGGCCTACGGCGGTGGCGTCCGCAGGAAAGTGAAAGGGGAGAAGGAGTGAGAGTAAAAAAGAAGGCACTCTATGGGGAGATGGAAGAAGCGGTGAAGTGGGAAAAGCGTTGCCAATGTTTCAGTTCTAGCGCACTACACGCGCTATTCTTCGTTCAACTTCACCCTCACTCCTCGAAAGGAAGACTGCCCATTGGTCGCCGCCTGTGAGCGCGAGTCTTTTCGTCTTTTTCATCGTGCAGTTAGTCCAAGACGGATAGTCCCTTGTGATGCCATGTCAGGCTTTATTGAAGTGCCTGAGTAATTCTGAACCCACATGGGTGACGCTCAGTGCCTCAGGCGCCCTGGAGTTACCACACGCCAGTGAAGCAGAAGCTTGTAGTGGGCATGAGATCGCGAACAGAAGCCCAGAACCCGACAAGGTTGAGCACTATGCTGTAGCCGAAGGCGCAGGCGCAGACAGTGAGAAGACGATAACCAAATGTACCTGCCACCGACTTGGAGACGAAAAGACATGGCGCGAAGATTCATCAGGGCCGAAGCTGCCGCTGAAATTCGTGCTACAGGTGATATCAGTCTCCTGTAGCTTTGTACTTAGTTTTGCGATCAATAAAGCAAAGCAACCACCACCACAACCACAACCATAATCGCTATGATGATAATCATCATCACCACCATCATGAGGTATAGTTGGTAAAGAAAGTTGCTGGGCTAGTTTGTGCATTAGTTACCATATAACCTGCATAAAACCACATGTTACTATGTGCACATGTTGCTAAACAGGAATTAGTACCTTATTATAGACTCCAAATGTACAACTAAAACACCACAAAAACAATAGACGGAACAGGGCATTGTGCCATCTGCTGCGTGTTCTGCGATGCGTCTTTAGCGGTGTGTTTCTATTCCATACTAGCATAAGATATACATGGTCTACACACCTGCTCAACGATACACATACTTGGGGGTGCCGAGGAAATGCTATTACGCGACCTGTCTCAAATCGGTGCTTGGCTTAGAATGCGGACATGGGGCGCAAACCTATACCGTCTCTGCGCCTTCGACGCCTTCCTTCACCACTTTCAGGAACAAACCTTTCACGCGACGCATTTGCAGTTCCTTCAAGTTAGTCCCCAATCGAAGCTGCGGAAATGAGTCGAATTGAAGGGACGGCAGATGCACCGATTTCATGCCAGCTGCGGAAGGGGCAGTTCCAATCGCGTTCCAGTGCAGGAACTGCAGTAATTTCAGTTGTTTCTTTCATTTACGAGCTGTACGTTTCCGGAGCCCCCCAAAACATCACTTGTTCATATTTTCCTTCTGTGTAATTGCATCTCCTGACGGCATCCCCAATTTCATTATGTTTGGGCCTGTGGTGAGCCGCGCATCAGCGTCGTTTTCCTCTCTCTCTCTCTCTCTTTCTTCCCACGCGGCAGGCTGGCGCGCTCTCCTCTGTTGCTGCGTTTTGTAAAGCGGTTTGTAAATGAGCGAGCGATTAGCATACCTGACGACGGACCATCGTGTTCAATTAGCGGCTCGCCGGCGAACAAAGCCTTTTCGATCGGACACGGCCTGGGTGCTGATCGCTAACGAGACGCTCAAAGTGATGCGTGCGAGACCCCCCCCCCCCCTTCCTCCTTTTTTTATTTCCCCTTCTTTTTCATCCCTTCAACTTGTTTTCTCGCGATCGCTGTCCTGTCGCCCTGTGTACCGATTTCTCGAGCTGTGGTTAGGGAACTGATGTTGTACCGAGCAGTGCTTAGCGATCGGTGGCGTTGTGCTTGTTCATCTCACACTTCCTATTTTCCCTCCCTCCTCTCCCCTTCCCCACTCTCTGCACGCAAGCCTAGAAGAACGCACACATGTTTGCAGATTGCTTTTTCTTTATCTGAACTTTGAGGCCGGCCACAAGTGAAGGTCACTGACTGTCATTATGTCCGGCTACTGTCTTGCGCTCTGGATCATACGCCGCCGAGTGGCATGCAGCAAAACTAAAGCATTGTTTCACTGCTTTTTAGAAATCGTTTCTAACGACTCGCAGCGTGTCGATCTGCTTTATGAACGGCAGACTGCAAGAACGAAACGAGTTTAACGTGTTTGTGGTTCTGTTATTATGAAGTCCAGGGCTAAAAAAATACCTAGTTGAGCGAAAATCGGGGCAAATAAAATGACTTTACACTCTAGATATAACTCGCGGAAGTCTACGTTATTTACTTGCCTTTATTAACGTAAGCGGAATCTGCATTAGTTCTTGGCACCCCCTGTCTTTCAAGGAGAAGTTAAGTTTGTGCAAAAAATGTTGGATTATAACGAAAGGCACAGTGATGTAGTCGAGGGTTCGACGGCATACCGTCTCGTCAGGAATCATGGCTTGATGAGATTCGCTGGTCACTGACCACGGTCAAACACAAATGACGTTTCAGGAGCGCTAGGGATCCCTTGTTCACAATGAGCAGTCGTTTAAAAACAACACACCCGTTCAACATTTCAAATATCGCAGGGGGCAGGTGGCAACCGTGGCAATTGGGCTAACTGCCAAAAGGGCCAGAAGGGCGAACGGCTTTTTTCGTGGATGTGGGCTTGAGTACAAGCGTAAAATAAAAATAATGATGGTTGTGATTTTTTATGGCGCAAAGGCATCTGGGGCCAAAGAGCACCATGACACGAGGCATTTTTCTTTTTCTCAAGGTGTAGTCCAAGACCCATTTCCGAAGCAACCATTTAGCCATTTATCGCAGCGGTGGCCTTTGGTTTGAGCATCCGCCTCGCATGCTGGAGGTGCGGTGTTCGATCCCCAGTGCCGTCGGGTACGCACCGGTGATACAATGGGTACAAGGTTCTCCTGGTCTCGTGTTCGGCTTTTTTAGGGTCAAAAGCTTCGGAAATAAAGAAAAGAGCGATCCATGAACGGCGACGGCAGGTGCTTTAGCGCGCGGCAACACGTCTCCCGCATGGCAATAGGAGGTGTCGACTTGCCCTGGCGAGGAGAACAAATCTCACGGTGCGCAGTTCTAAGTTCCTAGCGCGTGGTATTAGGTAGTGAGCACATACCCCGGCATGAAACATTGATGACTTATTAGTTTTGCTGCAGTTAGCTTTAGCATAGTGACGACGTACTAGCGTAGATGTGCACTGGACCAGTCAGTTGTGAGCTGCGCATATGGAGTTGCGTTCACCTAATACTGTGTACGCCCCCGTTGGGCTAAAGCTCTCTTTCGAGTTTAAAACTCGCTTTCCGCAGTCGCCTCTTTCAACGTAGCAAACGATGAACTAAAGCTCTTGTCCCACCCCTACCTCTTTCCCTCTTTCACCCGTAGGCGTTCCCGCCGTTTCACAAAATCAAGCACTGTGTCCATCTGCTCCTGCACGAACATGCTGCGTCCGTCGTGTCAATTGCCACGCCACTTCCTGGGCTGTCCGTAACGAAAGCTGGGAGTTGTTCTTCGGGCTTCAGCCAGAATCGTCTGTAACTCGCGCGCCGCTGTAAAGACCTGATCAACCACCGGAAAAGAGCCGGTTCCGCATAATATGGAACGGGACTCTGCGAAGCCAGGTAGTGGGAGGAACAGGTTCATTGCTCGGCATAAGCATGCGTATTTCGTGACTGCTTCCATTAGCTGGCCCTTTTTGCCGGGGTGAGGTTATTCTTTCCCTAGCCACTCACTCTCTAGTGGCGTGCCTCGTTATACTGCGCTGAATACACAGCACAGGCAAAATGCATCTATAAGTTATAGAGAGAGAGAGAGAGAGAGAGGGAGAGGAGGGAATGGGAGGAAAAAAAAGAAGGAAAAAGCTTTGGGGAAAGTGGCCGCAGGGAGAAAGGACTGAATACGGGCGGCTATTCGGTGTACGATGGAGGCTAAAAGAGGTTCATGCCCCTCTTTCCCCCTCTCCCTATTCCTTTCGTCATTGCTCCCGCCTACGAACCACGCGCTTGAAAAGGCAGCGGAACGCTGCTGTCGGCCACTCGACGTGCGACCAAAGGTGGAGTGGGCTGGCGCCTAACGATGTCGCCGCTTTTGCGTCGCACGGTCAATGACACTCGTCGCCGAGGGCTCCGGCTCCATCTTAATTAGACGGAATTAGCTCTGGAAACGCCGCCGTACTTGCGATGCTGGCTTTGCTGTTTCTGCCAGTGCGGATTTGTACTCGCCTCCGGCTAGCAGCGTTTGGAAACGTGCTATAGGGTAGCTGACAAAAACAAATAGGCGCTTTTTAACTTGGAACTGACATTTCTATTTAAATTCTCTAATTAAAGTACGGAATTGCCCATTGCTGGTTGGAACAGAAGTGGGTGCTCAGCACGCAAGCCCTGACTGAATTCCACCGCAGCGGCAAGCTTTTGGCGTTCTCAAAAACCAGGAGCGCGATGGATGAAAACTAGGAAAATCCGATGCCTGCTGATAAACAGGGCCCTTCCTTCGGCTGTACAGACACCACGGAAGGCTGTTACTTGGCGGTACGATGCAGTTTAGCTGAAGCTCGCGTGTACGCTACAGTGTACTAGTCCACTGTAGCATGCACCACCTTTGCTTTCGAAAGTTCTTATATCGCAGCTGCCTTTCTAGCTAACTACACCGTAGACAAAGTCGCGTGAGCTATGGTGGACCGAAGTCACGTCCTTTTAGTGTGCCATCTCCGGTTCCTCGGGGATACTACTTGAGGCCTCTGCTATTCCGTCGCTGCATCAATGACCTTTACAATGTTGTTGCTTGCTATCAGATGTCCGAGTATGCTGACGACCTAAAAATATTCCACGTAATCTACTACCCTCGTGACTGCCGCTTAATCCAAGATGGCGTTAACTTTGCACAGGTGGTGGTTGTTGAATAAATTGAACTTGAATGCAAATAAGACTGTCATGATATCGTTTACGCGCAAAACCTACCACATTGATTTTTCTTACGCTCTCAACGATCAGGCCATTACGAGGGCGACTGTTGTTCGTGTCTTAGGTGCTAAGCTGCTAAGTTGTGTTTTTCGCCTCGCAGTTTGGAGGTCAAGAGCAGAAGTCTGCACGTGCTTGGCATGATGACCCGTGTATGCAGGGTCCTACGCAGCATTGCTCAAGATGTGGTACTGTACCAGAGCCTTGCCCTGCCGAGACTTGAGCATGCTTCTGTTGTATGGAATTCGATCTTCCGCACCTCTTTGCAAACCGTCGCAAATGTGTACTGAAGGTTTGTGAGGAATGTCATGCGTCATGTGTTTCCGAGGCGATTACAAGGCTGCCCTGCGCGCTCTGGGACTAACCTACTTGGAGAGTAGACGTATGTCGCGGGACCTTGGCTTCCTCTTCAAGTGTTTCATGAACACATTGACTGCATTGAGCGAGGCGCATTGTTATTCTTATTTGCCTATTTAGAGGCTATTAGTGTTTTAGACAAACTCTAAATTTCTGAACACTTGACCACCGTGCTGTCCATGCACAGAACTTGACTTCGGTCTCATCCAAGGCAGCCATCATGCAGGGAACTATTGCATTGCAACCCGCTTAATGACCGCAACTCTTTTCTACCACCTTTCTTCCGTTTTTACTCCCCTATACCCTCCCCTACGCAGAGTAGTATGCCAGCGAATATTCATGCCGGCTAAAATCTCTGTTTTTCATTAAAGAGCTCTCTCTCTCTATCTCTCTCTGCATGCATCCAGCACCTTTGACCAAGGTTCCGGTGCCTGGATGGTCAGTGCGACAAAGCCATGCGTTTGACGTGCCACCGTTCAAAATAAGCCCCATTGTGCGAAAGATGCTTAGTACGTATAGCGCCGGAGCACCATGCGGTTTTGATATATTTCATCAGGATTTTAAATCTTAATTTTAATTTGAATTCTGATGAGCCGAAGGTAGTCCCATTTCAAAAGAAGCTTAGATGGCCGGACTGTTTGAATCGATGGAGACATAGGTTGTAGGAAGAACAAGGGGAAAATCAGGCACGTCGAAGGTATGCTGAAGGTAATGCAAGCCAAAAGCAATCGGAGGCTAATCTCACTGGTTATCATAGGCATCGAAAGGTGGCGCTGTGGCAGTGTGCGCGGTCGAGAAAGGTGCGCCAGAAGCTTCCCTGTCTAAAGCATGAAAGTTTGAAGGTGCAACTGCACTTTTTTTTTCTGTCATAAACACACTCTGCGCCATTTCTTTTTTGCCCCGAAAGAACTACCCTCTACACATCCTTACAGTCTTGTTAACCTAACCCGGGGCTTTACTGTGGTCGTTTGATTTCGGGTGGCTTTGTTAAAAGGGGAAGAAAAGCATGGAAAAAGTGGAATATCTTTATGCTTACACGTCTCCCACCATAGCTCTGAGTGTATGCTCCAGAGGAGACTGAACATGCCTTTCGTTTAGTGATGAAGGCTTCAGAAAAATTAAAGTACTGGTTTAAAATAGGCTAAAGCACAGGCAGATTATGAAATAAATTGCTTTCGACGCTGTTTTGATTCGCTCAGTATTCACTAAAGAATCTTACGTTACATTCCTGACTTCTGAATTTGTTCTTTCGACCAGTATATTTTTTAGGTCCAGCGGTCGTACTTTAATCTGCATCCGAAGCATAGATGACGGCCCTAAACAAACTGTACTGCCCGCGATATCGCATCAGATGTCTTCCAGCTGCATTGCATAGGTAAGTAGGCAAGTTCATTAAAAGATCTTTTAGTAGGAAAGTGGAAGTCAGTGACGATGTTAACCACGTTTCGAGTTCTCGCACGCTCCTGGCTTTTCGGGCCTTCTACCTCGCTCTGCTTTGCAATAAGACTCTTGCAGCATGTCCGGGCTCCAGAGTTGGCCTTAGGGCTGCGCTGCTGACAACGCGCAAAACTACACCACTCGAGTGCTGCAGCCTTCCTGGTTTAAACGGCGGTTTGCCTGCCTTTCGAACCCGCGCATGACCTTTACTTCGGGAGCTTCCTGAAGTGCTGCAGGTCGCTAGCTTGGTTGGGCCGCCGTTAGGCACTTTAACTGCCACGGTAAAGTGGAGCATCTGCTTTTAACGGCTAACCAATCATCCCTTCCATAACAGCTTGAGCTTCATCCCCTGTTGGTATGTTCCCAGCTTGAAAGCGGGTCAGGCACATGGCCATGTTGCTGAATTGTGAAGATTTTATAAGTTGAGGAAATTTAACTCGTATCCAAATACAGCTTAGCCCACCTTGGGCTGTCCCCTAATATGTCTGCCCCTCTTTCTCTCATTTCATCCCCTCACCTCCTTTCTTTTACAGCGCAGTTCCATCATTAACTCCGTGTTGTTCATGATAAGATCTGACGTACGCAGTTGACTTCGAAGGCCTGACGCGAATGATAGCACTATAAATGGGAAAGTGAAAAGAGGCAGCACAGCACAGGCGCGATATTGTAGCACTGTAATGACATATTTTGTGACAGGGCCTCTGCGTTTTTCATGTCGACCACATCTGGCGCAACAGTCGCTGCTAACACTTATTTCGGGTACCCTTGCCCCCTAAATGCTGCTTCACCTGAAAAACACTCCACTTGTGGCGTAGCAACAGTTACAGGAGCCGTGTCCCGCTAGTACGACACGCCGCAAACCGTTAATGTAAATTTTTATTGGTTCGTGAGCTCTTAGCTCATTTCTCAGTTTCGCGTCGTCGGCGTTGGCGCCGTCCGCAGCAGACACCTCCGCAGTGCGCGAAGATGCTGCGCACCATTAACGTCACGCCGTGTTTAAGTTTCGACAGGAGCGCCGGTGATGGCGGCTCGCTCGGCGAACTTGGCTCTGCGCCAAGACGCTAGGTGGACTGCGACAGAACGGCCTGCTTCTGAGAAGTTTTATGCGAAGCATATTACTAGAGCTACACTACAGCCCGTCGAGCGCAGCGGTGGAGCTACCATTGACCTTTAGCGTGACCACGTGACATCACGTGACAACATGACGTCACAGCAGAGGAGAGATGGGCTGCCGGCTCGCGCGGTCGGCCGCGGCGGTGGAGGCTCCACATCAGAGGCGCTGCAGCTGACCACGTGACGCTACAGCAGCGGTATAAAGCTGAGCTTGCCTCGCTCTCCGGGCACTTACAAGGCGGCCAGGTGTTGGGATGCCGCCTAGAAGCAGGGCTGATTTGAACGAGAAGCTAAAGCTGTTGTAGCCGGTGCTCGGGCAGCGGTTGTACACTCTGCATTGAATTCACCGATGATCCCGTATATAGCTGCCACGGCAATCCTTGCTACACTTCTAGTGGTTGTATTAAAATGACCAAGTATTCAACCAAGGAAAGCCATGTATTACCGAGCCTAGCCATTAATATGCTTCGCATCTGACTAGGCTTAACCTTAGCTAAGCCTCAGCCAATTTTTTAAAGCACGAAATGCTTTTAGCTCCCATTGTTAGCAGTGTGGTGACGTCACGCCGAGACCGAGAGCCAACATTCGGACACTGAATTTCACTCATCCGGGAGCTGAAACGAGAGCATCCGGGCGCCGTACGAGATTTAACGAGACTCATACCTGATCTGTTAGGTGTTTTGAGAGAGGGCCGCTTAGAGCAGGAGGGGAGCTCCAGGGCGAGAAGGGCTTTGGGCGGAAAAACTGCTTCCGCGCCGTCCCCAAGGATGGCGCCGCTGTCCCACACTCACGCATGTAAAAGACCGGCAGCTGGACCTTCAGCTAATGACGTTTCCCCCTTTGCCAGGCAGATGTATTCACGCTCGTGGAGTATTCGAACGCGCTGCATATACATTCTTGTCGGGCCTGCGTCTCGTCGTGTCCGCGTACGCTTCTCCATCGTCCTGCATTTCAATGCCGCCACCGTCACAGCTGCTTAAGCCGAGCAATGGAGCCTGATGAAAGGAGAGGTAGGAAGCGTCTTGCGGAAAGCGATCGCTTTGAGAGTGATACGCCACAGCAGAAGACTGCTCACCCCTGCCGACAACGCCATGATTATGCGGTCGCTCCCGAAAACGACAAGGCCGCCACGGTTCGCGGCTGCCTACCTAAGCCCGCACTATTGCAGAGGATCGCTTCGACGCAACAATAAGAGTGTGGTGTGGTGTGGTGTGGCGCGTTGAACACTAGACCCATTTCAAAATTTTGACTAGTACCATCAACAACCAATGTGTTATGCCCTTAAAAATTTCATGCTTACTCTACTCTCGCTTACGGGAGAGGCAGATATTTTTTCGTTTTGCAATAGCTAATGCTTAGATATTTGCGTTACACACTTGTAACCGTGAGGAGAGTTTTTTCTAGCCTTAAAAATTTATGCAGGCCACAAGAAAGCCAACTGGTTAGTTTTGCAACGCAAAACGACGAATCTTCGTATCTTTTTTTTACATGAATGTAAAATATTTTGTAAGAAGAGCTAGAATAGTTTGTAACGACAACACCGAAGCACCAAGATTTTACGAATACGCAATCAAGGGACCGTGAGATCCCATTATATTTGTCAAGATACTCAAGACGCTAGTAACTAGAATGAAATAGTATTATTACGGTGAGCTTGACCTGTCTACTTGACTATTTATTTCGTTACCGTCAGAACCTGATACGACATTATAGAAGCGATGGGTAAAATGTAAAAAGCAAAACTCAAAAGTACAAAATGTATAATTGTTGATAACAATAGGGCTGTTCCGGAAAGTACTCTATCAGTGCTGACTTGAAAGATAGTGCACACTCAGCTGACGCAATGGAAGTGGGAACGCAGTTGCACGAATTTTGGGTACGAAAGAATTAAAAGAATAGTAGTGAGGAAACAGGAAATGGTGACTTTGAACCGCTGGCTAATGCGAGATGATGAGTTCGAAGCCTGGAAAAGAAGCACGCTTCTCTGAGATCTATCGATAAAAAGAAAATTTTATTAAAGAGGAAATGACGAACGATGGTTCTATGAAGAAGTAAATATGGGTGGCTAAGATTTGATTTGATTAGTGAAACGCAAGGAGCAAGGTGTACATGAGTACAAAAGGGGTCTAGTGGTATTTCCTTTGCCCTTCGAAGCTTGGCCAAGCGCGCACTGCTAGGGGGACCGAAGCTTAATTATTCAATCGCTTCCATCGGCAGTCCTGACGTAGCTGCAGCGAGCGTGCAGCTTACTCTCCCAGTAGCTCAGCTGACTGGATTTCATCTGATGCTTAGAAAAGTGAGGGCCACCATTTAGCAGACGCTTTTGATCCTCTGAGGTGTTAAATGCGCCACTTAGCAAATTTCCAATCCTCGTCAACTCGGGGATCAGGCGTTAACGTCGAGTTGTTGCTGTCCTCGATCGGATGTGTCTCGGTAGTAATGTTGACCGATTTATCGAAGGTGGTGACTTTACGTGTGAGACCGGTTCGCGCGAGACCATTGAGAAATATTTACTATCATTATGAGCATTACCCATTCTCCTGTCGCTTTTCATTTTTTTCATTTCCCCTATTTTTAGTAGCCGGCCAAGTATGCATCAGTAAGGGCAACGTCCAATAAATCATAATTAAATAGTTTTTAGGCGAAAAAAACAGACGAGACACATACGAAGGTAACAGAACGAAGCGCCAACTTCCAACTGAGTTGGAAGTTGGCTCTTCGTCCTGTTACCTTCCTATGTGTCTCGTCTGTTTTTACGCCTAAAAACTATGTAATTATGAACCAAAATCAACTAGCCCAGAAGCAAGTGTTCTTAGACTTGTTCAATAAATCCTTTCGCTGTATGGATTGGCGTTGGTAGTTCGAGAAGACTTCTAGCTTTCACAGGCTTATTTTGATCGACATCAGTGCTGCGATAAATTATGTGTTGCAGAATAGGTATTTACTTTCTATCTTGATCTTAAGTTTCATTTCTTTTTTTTTTTTACATGAGGCAGCATTGGCATCTTATCAGCACTCAGCAGCCCCTCCTTAAAAGAGGTGCCAGGATCAGACGCCGAAAACAGTCAAAGCATGCCAAGGCTAGATTTTGCGATCTTGGTGATGTTGAGGCAAAGAACGTCGCTTCCCCTCAGGCTGCTGACAAAAAGGAGCTGAAAGAAAACTCCAAGACTGAGAGCACAAAAAAAAAAAACAGTCAGGAGCCAAGACGAATGCTTCAGGATAATTTCAGTCTGAATTGGTAGACTCATTATGCCCAAGGCATCGTCTCATCATCAATTCTGGACTGTGACGAAAGAAGCAGGAAAGACATGACTGTTGCAGCTTCACGGAATACGTCTACCAGGCATCAGCATTTCGGTGAGGAGTATTTCTGCGAGCGAAATTCGATGTGCAAACGCTATTTTTATTATCGAAGAGACAGTCAGTGCGAAGCGAATGAGCATTCAGCAGGCAGCCGAGTTCTTTATGACTACAAAAAAGTCGAGAGTCAGAAATTAAGAGTGACGATCAGAAAATATATAAAAAATATGAATTTCACTACTGCCTCTACGTTCTAGAATTAATTGAGGCGGTCGGAAACAGCGCGCGAATCATCATTAAAGCAGCAGCATAAACTTTGGCAGTGAGCACGTTAACGCAAAAAAGAAAAAAATGCGACAAAAATACAGAATTCGCATAATTAAATAAACGAAGCCTCTTTTTCAGACGGAGGACGAAGAAGCGAGAATATACACGGGCCGGAGAGAGATAAGTTGGGTTTCGCAAGGAACAATTCTCTTGAACAAATAATTAAACGCGATGTTCACGTCTTCGAGAATAAGAACGACACACATTCCACCCTTCGCAAAGGCGGGATGAAAAGACGAGAGAAGAAGAAAAAAAGAAAAAAGGAATAAGAAACCATAACTCGCGAAAATAAACTCTACGCAGGCTGGGGACGCGAGAAATCAGACGTCTCGACGGTTGTCGTAAGAACAGAGAGAAGCTTCGAGGAATAAAGGGCTCCTTCCAGCACTCTGGCCCAGGGCGAACGAAACACTCCAGGAACATACGCACAATTGTAATAAGATGCGAAGGGCCGACAAGAGTAAGAAGAACAAAGAAAAAAAGAAAGAAGATGAGAGTTAGAAGGGACCGAGTAGTGACTCAAAACGCGCGTCTTAATTCATCCAATTGTTTCGTCGCAGCTGGGTCCGTCTCAGAGCGAGCGCGAAACCGGAGCCAGCTCGGGGCGAGCGAGCGAGAGAGTGCGCTAGGGGAGACAGACAGGCTAATTTTTCGGACAAACGGTCCGGATTAATAGGAACTCAAACAGGCATGTCCACTGGCGCTGACACACGCCCGGCAGCGGAGGACGGGCGGCGCGCTTTTTGCTGCAACAACAGAGCCCGTGGCGGCATGGGTAACGAGGCGGTTTTGCTGCCGAAAGCGACGGCTGAAAGAAGAACGGAGTGATTCGGAGAGGGGCAGGAAGAGGGATAAGAAGACGGACGACGACGACGAACGAGGCATATTTGGACGAGGAACAGCCGCTGGAGTTACAGGTTATAGCGTATCTGGTGCATTAGGAGCACACGAAGAAAAATAAGAGAGAAGCCTGGCGACGCTTATTACGCTCTTATTTTTTTCCGGCGGAACAGAAGGGAATCCATGTTAGCTGTCGCGCTTCTCGGAATCTTGAAGGGTACGGGGTGCGTTTCTCCCTATTTTCCTTTTTATTTACTTCCTCCCGCGCCCTTTCTTTCTTCCTCACGTTACGTCAAGTCAACAGCGATCACATCTTTACCGGGAAATCTTTCTCTTTTCCACTGCTAACTGATGTACTCCGAGAAATTGTGGAATATTTAGGGTGACAAATACTCCGTCACTAGTTGCATGGGTAGAAGAAAGCATGACAGGCTTCCGGCGAGGCTCAAATATTGTGCTGGAGCGAAGTCTTACAGCCCTGGGCCCCCCAGAAGAGTGAGTCATGCAGGCTCTGGGTGCTTACAAGTTTTCGAAGGAAGTAGGCTCATGGGCAGAAGGCATGCCTCATGTTGTGCGACCGAAGCGGGGACGGACGCAACGAATACTGTATTAGCTCTACTGGCCATCAACGACGTTCCTCAAATGCGTGGCGAAACCGCGCATCAAAGCCACGTTCAGACAAACGTCAATAAACAGTGATGAAAAGGAGTGCTGGCAAGAAGGACCAAGGTGAAGATATCGTGGCCGAGGGTTTATCGCATTGGAGGAGAGAACATTTACTGAATTTGTCGTAACCCTGGAGACAGAAGTAAACAACACCCGCTACTTCCTGATGAAAAATAAAGCGCAATGGAAACACGAAAGACAGACAGACAGGACGATCCAGACAAACACTACGTCCTCCACTGACTCGCTCACATGGTCATTTCCTAATAGTTCACTCTTCTCGAGTGCTTACTTTTCTTTCTTTCGCTCGCTCACTCACTCACTCACTCTCTCACTCTCTCACTCTCTTACTCACTCATTCACTCACTCACATTCACTCACTCTCTCACTCACTCTCTCACTCACTCACTCTCTCACTCACTCTCTCTCACTCGCTCACTCACTCACTCACTCACTCTCTCTCATTCACTCACTCTCTCACATGCTCACTCACTCACATGCTCACTCACTCACTCTTTCACTCTCTTACTCACCCACTCACTCTCTCACATGCTCACTCACTCACTCTTTCACTCTCTTACTCACCCACTCACTCTCTCACATGCTCACTCACTCTCTCACTCACTCACTCCCTCACATGCTAACTCACTCATTCACTATCTCACTCTCTCACTCACTCACTCTCTCACTCACTCACTCCCTCTCTCACATGCTCACTCACTCACTCTCTCACTCACTCACTCCCTCTCTCACATGCTCACTCACTCTCTCACTCACTCACTCACTCACTCTCTCACTCACTCTCTCACTCGCTCACTCACTCACTCACTCTCTCACATGCTCACTCACTCTCTCACTCACACTCACTCTCTCACTCACTCACTCACTCACTCTCTCACATGCTCACTCACTCACTCTCTCACATGCTCACTCACTCACTCACTCACTCACTCACTCTCTCACATGCTCACTCTCTCACTCACTCACTCTCTCACATGCTCACTCACTCACTCTCTCACATGCTCACTCACTCACTCTCTCACATGCTCACTCACTCTCTCACTCTCTCACATGCTCACTTACTCACTCTCTCACTCTCACTCACTCACTCTCTCACTCTCTCACATGCTCACTCTCTCACTCACTCACTCACTCTCTCACATGCTCACTCACTCACTCACTCACTCACTCACTCTCTCACTCACTGATTCACTCACTCTCGCACATGCTTACTCACTAGCTCACTATCTCACATGCTTACTCACTAGGTCACTCACTCCCTCGCTGGCTCACTCACTCACTGACTCACACCCTTACTCTCTCTCTGACATTCTAACATAGTGACTGGCTCACTGACTCCTTCGCTGCCTCACTAACTCAGTGTCTCATTCCCTCATTCACTTTCTCACATGCTAGCATTCCTGCTCACTCACTCACTTTCTCACTGGTTCATTTACTCATTCTCTCACATGCTCACTCACTGGCTCACTCACTCTCTAGCATGCTAACTTACCCACTTGGTCACACACTCCCAGGCTCACTACTCACTAACTCACTCACACCCTCACTGGCTCACTCACTCACTAACTGCCTAACTCACTTTCTCACACGTTAACTTACTCACTGGTTCACTCACTCAGAACCTCACTTACTCACTAGCTCACTCACCCCTCGCTGGCCCAGACACATCAATCACTCACTAGCTCACTCACTCCTCTGCTCCATCACATGCTTACTAATCGCACGCTCTAGCTTGTTGGTTGACTCGCTGATTTCCTTGCACTCACTTGCTCACATGTTCCCACCCTCACGCGTTTTCACGCACTCACTCGGTCACTTACTCAAAAGTTCACTAACTCACTCATTTGCTCAGAATCTGCACAATCATCACGAGCCCAACTACATCTACTGCAGGACGATCGCCTCCCCCATATCTCTCCAATTAACCTGGACATGTGCCACCTGCGACCACCTTACCCCCGCAAACTTCCTAATCTCATCTACCCACCTGACTCTTGGTCGCCGCCTCACTCACTCATCTATTTTGAACCAAATTGCACTGCTCAGCCAACATGTCTTTTTTGGATCCGTTCGCTCGGTCCCATTTTGGCATCTGTGTCCTGCGGAAAGTCGCCTCAGTCAGCGCAAGGTAAGATTCGTAAAGAGCGATCTCGATCATCCTTAGCGCTGTCGTAACTCTCAGGCTCGGCCCACTGCAAGCTTCATGATAAGCCTACATACATGATCGCATTTCAATATTTATATGGGAATGAGATCAGCGTTGTTTGTCAACATTCCTTTCGGTCAAATGAATGGAAAGAGCCGGGCACAATCGCGTACATATCCATGCTTATTTTCTTCTAAAAAAACGCAAAGGTTGATATGAACAAAATGGTTATTTATTGTTCCAGTATTCAGTCTTGATAGTTTTAGTAGCTTAAACACCTGCAATAGTGTAGTTGGACAGCTGCTTTGAAACGCGAACTTTCATGCTGATAGTAGAAGTTCATTGTTTGCTGTTTTTCCTGCATTTGTAGCGAATACTCACCCAAATTCTGCGAAGAAAAAGAAAATGAACTCTTTTCCGCGTCCATTAATCATAATGGAGCCAAGACCTCGGCCCAAGCCTTTGTTTCCTGGGGCGCGAAGGTGGATACCACCTGCACTGCAAACACGCAGGCGCGCGTGACAACAAACCGAGGCGACAAAAGCCAGCATTTTCATTTGTATTTGTTGCTGCTGAGCCCCAACCAAGAAGGACTCGAAATCTAGTGAAATTCATAGAAACACCCGCACCCAAATTTCGTACCTGCGTCGCCTCAGCGCTTCTTCCGCGACTCGCCGAGCGGCAGCGAGGCACCTACAGGCTGCACGAACACGGTG
This sequence comes from Amblyomma mixtum, assembly GCF_055824585.1. Lineage (NCBI taxonomy): Eukaryota > Metazoa > Arthropoda > Arachnida > Ixodida > Ixodidae > Amblyomma > Amblyomma mixtum. The sequence continues at coordinate 217,913,391 of NC_143012.1, read as the reverse complement.
AGCTGAGACAAAGAGCAGGAACCGAGGCGAACTTTGGAGCGAAGCGGATGTGTTTGTGTGTATGTTAGGCAGGGGCGGAAGGGAAGGGACGGGCAAAGCGGTCGGTTAAGTTCAAGAAATTGCTCCTCTCTCGCCGCGGAAAAATGTTGTCACGGCAATTAATAAGCGCACGCCAAGAAACCGGGCGCCTGGCCGTTTCTTGCGGTGGTGTCGGCGAGTATCGCGAGCACGCGAATTCTCCGCGCGCGTTGAAAGCGACGCCGTAGTTCTCTTCTTCTTTGTTTGTTTTTTAGATAGAGTGAAAAGGGGAGTGGAGGAGGGGGGTGGCTCGGCCGAGGGAGCGCAGACAATTACTGTGGCCGCGCAGCCGCGCCGACAGCTCAAGACGAGAGCGGGGGCGGCGGCGCTAGAGAAACAACGCGCAAGCAGAGAAGGCGCTGGGGAGCCGTGCGTCCTCGGCCCTGGTGCGCTGTGCGCCTCTTGAACGCCACCGCGGTGGTGGTGCTGCCGCGTACGTCCCTTAAGTCTCTCCAGGCCCGCGGACTGGGCCATTTGTCTTGCCGCCGGAATGTCGCAAGAATTCTCCGCCACCGCTAAGCGACGCGACCGCGCTGTTGCGACGCCGATCGCCGCCGCCGCGTGCCCCCCATGGAGGTAAAAAAACTAGGAGGGAGTGCGCTCAGCCTCTGCAAGCCATCCTCCTCTGACGCCGCTGCCGAGTGCCCTTTTGCGCACTGACTCATGGGAAATAGGCCCTCCTCCACAGTTACCAGACTGCCAGCCAGCGGTGCTTTTTAGTGAACGTCCGTGCTCCGAAGTAGCGCAGCGCAGCGCTTTGGCGGAATGCGTACCGAGCTCGAGGTTGTCTGAAGGCTCCGCGTCTCTGTTGATTACACTCTTGAGTTTTTGGGTGCACTGTAGAAAACTGCGGGTAAACTTTTCATCAAAGGGTGCGGCCGCGACCTCGTCACTGTTCAACTGTGGTTCATAAAGAGAATGAAGAGGAATTCCTTTCGTCGTTATACACACATACGGAGCGTTTATTTCAGCGCATGCTATGAGCGGAGAACTCGAGAGTAGGCGAAGAAACGAGCCTCTAAAAAAGGGTGCAGCGGCTTCCAGAGCGCTCACGGCGGACGGACGTGTTGAACGAGCGCTCCGGCGCGCTGCGCAAGATTCTATTTCTCGGGCAGGCGGACTTCGGCCAGCCCATGGGCCCTCCGTTCTCCTCTATTCTCAAGGCACAAGTCGTGCCGAATACGCGCGCGCACATAGGCGGTTCCGACGTGAAATTCAGCAGTGAAGTATTTCTCTCTCTCTCGCTGTCGAGAGAGAGTGCCGGCGGCTTTACGTCTGCCTCTGCGCGGGGTCTCCCGGCCACTGCGCACAATCACTTACAAAAAGAAGTAAACTGTATGTATACATAGCCGCGCGCTCGTAGCGTCCTGTCTCGGACTAATCGCGCGCGCGGCATACTGCACTAGCGGCCGGGGTGGGGCGCCCGGCCGCGTATACCGTCGGAGGTAGCACCCACGGAGCGTTCGTGTCACGCGTGCACTACCTGGCGAAGAGCGAGCGGGAAGTCAAGCCCGCCTGTTCGATGAACGCACAGAGGCTCACCACTGTTTTGTCACGGGTATAGAGGCTAGAATATCACGGGTGCGCGCAGTGCCGCGCGGCCACAGGAGCGCTTCGAGACTGTCCGGGATGATTCCCAGCGCCCTGCAGGCCGCGAGAATCTCGCGACGCGGCACTGCAGAAGCGGCACAGCGAAGGAGTATGTGCTCCAAGTGTCTCCACTGCGCCGCAGTCAGCGCACGCGTCGCTCGGGGATGGTGGCCGCTGCGGCGAGCGACCAGTTTGCGCTCACCACGGAGCCGTCAGTGAACGCAAGCAGATGGTCGCGTAGTTGCTCGTACAGCGAGAGAGCGAAACCGAAACCGAAATCCAGCTAAGAGCTACCACTGCCTTGTCACGTGAGGGCCTATTTCCCATGATGCTTTTCATTATATTTTTTATGACTAGGCTTCAAGATTGTGACGTCATGGTCCCTCCTAGTTTTTCTTCCTCCATGGTGCCCCCCGCTTGCATTGCCTGTGCGTTGTTGCGCGAGGCCATGTTTGTGTGTGTGCGCTTGCGCGCGTGTGTGTGCGTGTGTGCGTGCGTGAGTGCGCGACCATGTTAGCTTCACTACGCGTGCATCCGTGTTCGCGGCGCCTTCTGGTGGAGGCAGACGCAGTTTCTTGCGCCGTAACTCTTTTGTTTGCGACACCGAGTGGGAGAGTGAGGTGCAGCCCTGGCCGACGTTGGATTGAAGGGGGCGCATTTGGTTGGTGGCTCTGTCGGTGAGTGGTGCGTTGCTAGCAGCGCCACGGTGCGAGATTGATTGTTGCGAGGAGAGACTGTTCCTACACTGCACTTGGAATGTGGGACTGGAAAGAAGGAACTTGCGTCCTTTTGTACCGGGTAGAAAGTTGCGTTTTTCATTGGTGCATTGTTTCGGAGTCGAGAAGATGGGATACAGTACGACCTGTATACCATCATAATTATCATCAGGCCCAGCCGGGATCATCACCAGCTTCTTCTAGCTGTCTTAATCTTTGCCTCCGCCGTGCTCTTGATCACTAAACGTATCCCTAGTCCCTGATGTACATACCTGCTGTGGGCACTGATGATATGCTGAGAGTAATTTGGCTGCTTGTCGGTGGGTATCGGACTGCTTATTGAATAATTTGTTGATTGTCGCAGCGCATGGACTGCCTGAAACGTGTTCATCGTCATTGAGGACAAAGAAATGTAAATAAAAAAATAACTAAAAATAAAAACAAAATATAGGAAATAAAGAGAGAAAGAAATAAATAAAGAAGAAACAAAGAAGGAAAGAAAGAAAGAAAGAGGGAAAGAAAAAGGACGGAAAGAAAAAAGAAAGAAAGAAAGAGAGAGAGAAAGAAAGAGAGAGAGAAAGAACGAAAGAACGGAATAACGAACGAAAGAACGGAATAACGAAAGAAAGAAAGAAAGAAAGAAAGGAAGAAAGAAAGGAATAGATGTTTAAGCATAGGCTTCCGATCGCACTCCTAAATAGGAGCAGCAAGGTGTCAGGGAACAAAATAAAGCCCGAGCCTTTGCGAGGCTCCTTCCTCCCGGAGCGATCTTACTAACAGCGTAAAATTAGGAAAAAATGACTCTCCTTGGCCCTGTTGCAATGAAAGCAACCACTCTTGCTAGTTATTATCACATTGTTAAGCATTCTTCTGCTTTGAGAAGGAAAAATCAGGTGGCTGAGATGGAGTACCGCGAGGACAATTTTTGAAAGCAATGCGGTTTATTAGGCATAGGACGTATCACACTTGTCCGGAAGAACGTATTTTATCCTAAGTAATGCCGTCTAAACAGCCCCCCCCCCCCCCCTCCTACCATCCCTGCCATCGGACCTGTGTGGCGGGCTCTAACCGCATCTTTAATAGATAAGTTAAATTTCGTCAGACATGAAACACGAAATAACTTTTAACCGTACCTTAACGAAGAAGTACTGAACAAGCACCCTAGGCATAAGGTCTCTCGTAACGCCTCTACAATTGCAAACACTTGCTTCCACTCGCGCTTTCGCAGAATTATGAAGATTTGCTCCATCGCGTTTAACTTCAACTATTTTATGCACTTTCGCTAGAGCTACGCGGGAGAAACGAAAAATGACTCCTTCGCTGCGGCAATAGCAAAGGTAAATCTTTTCAGTTAAGAAGAAAAAAGAAAGCGAAAGCTGTGCGTAATTTCTCCCGAGGTCGTAGAGGCGGCGCGTCGACCTTCGGTACAAACTTTCTATTCTCGACCGAACCAAAGAAGCCGCGCACATTCCTAGGGAAGGAGAACAGGTGAGGTGAAAAATTAGCTTAATCTTCGAGCCCCAGATAAGTCACGCTGTCTTACATTCTCACCGCGACCAAGCTGTTCCTCCTTAATTTGTTTACCCAGCGTTTATTTTTTGCCTTTTTCCTTCCTCATTCAGGCTTTGCTTCCGCTGCGGTATTGAGGTTAGCGGTGTTACATTTATCGCCGCCAAGAAAAGGCGGCGGTTTCAAATGACCCAGGGAACTTTCACAAATGAGGTGAAAGTTTCGCTACTGCTTTCTCCGCGGCTTCTGCTGATTGTAACAACGTCAAACTTTGTGCGGAACTATTAGAAACAGTGCGAAGAAAACATGGACGACGAAAAAGAACACTTAGTGACAAGACTGGCTCGTTCTCCTCTTCGCCTCCCCATGTCTTCTTCGAGCTGTTTCTAATAGTTCAACATGTACCAATTAGCCCGAGCCACAACCTTGTTTGTGCGCAGAATAAAATCAGGTAGCCATTATGAATGGCGCGCTGTAAGAAAGGATCCTTGTGAGTGTTGAAACGATGTCATAAGCTCAGTACGCAATGGCAGACAGCGTATTATGCTGCTGTGTTGGAAACTAAACATATCGACAGAATTGCCCGTCCGATTAGGTTGGACAAGTTATATTAAACTATGTCACGTCGCCAAGCAGTTTTGCTTAGATACGAGTCATAGTTCATTATTTGAAGCTTTATCCACTTTTTTTTTTTCAGTTACAGTGGGAGTTCTTGATAACTATTTACGACATCCGGAACAGTGAGCCGCATCCACAATTTTTTAGTAAAATTATTGTTATGAACATATAACATTGAAAGAAAGAAGAAACGAATGCATTGAGGAGTTTTAGAATATAATCACCCTATTCTAAAACTGGTTATTGTCAAATGTCGACGACGCTAACCGGTTCCGCCCAGTGTTTTCCATAAGCGTAGGAAAAATAGTACTGAGTTCATTTTATGGAAAGGGCTTGGAACACACTAAATATTTAGAAAAAAAAAACCGCAAGTATTCATAGGTTTCGCTTAAGCTCATAAAAAATAAAGAGTAGGGAGGAAGGTGGGAGTGAAAGAAGAAAGAGGTGCCGTAGTGAAGGGCTCTGGAATATATAATTTCGGACAACTGGGGATATTTAACGTACACTGACACTGCAGAGAACACGGGCGCCCTTTTGCCTTTCACCTCAATCGAAACGCGGCCTCCGCGGCCGGGTTCGAACCCGGGTACACCTGCTCTGTGGCCGAACGCACTAACCACTGAGCCACCGCGGCCAGGGAGGTTTTAAAAAGATTGGCGAGAACAAACGAACAAATAAATGAATTTTAAAAAGTTATCTTTCGTTTTCTGTCCCTTTCCTTCATCCGAGACGTGGCGCATATCTTCGTGTCGACAGAGTCTTGGGTAGACTTTTAAAGGTTACTGTTAGTTTTCTGTCCCTTTCCTTAATCCGAGACGTGGCGCATATCTTCGTGTCAACGCAATATTTTTCGCTCCGGAGAAGAAGGAATGTTGCCTGCCCTTTTCATGCGCAGTGGGCGGGCAGCACCCGCTTTATAATTACACACTTTGTTAAGTACGGTCTTAGAAAGCAGAACGAACGCCCACCCGAATTACAGGAATAAAAGATTGCGGGGAAATCGGTCAGGAAGAGAAAACGGTAAACACAGGTGCGGAAAGACGTAGAAAAAGAGAAATAGATAACGTAAGAAAGCACGCATATTCCACGAGACGCCACGATTATTGAGGGCATACCTGAAAACCATCGCACTGAAAGATTTCTCGAGCGGAGAGGACCGAGAAAGGCGAAGAAGAGTTTGGCAATATCGAGCTGAGAAAAACGATCTTTTTACTTGCTTTCTCTGTTCTTTCTCAGAATAATAAAAAGTACAGAAGAAGAAAAGAAGGAAAAAGAAGCATGGGTGGTAGCGTGCAATCTTACGCGGGGACAGCGAAAGGGGGAAGCCTTCTAATTATAAAGCGCGATAAGGTTATCAATCTCCAACTTCTATTTCAGCGTAACGTGCGCTGCTCTTCGGCGTTCCTTCTCCTGTGTTGCTTCCATCCCGCCTTATCCACCCCCCCCCCCCCCCCCCGCCTCTTATTTTCTGCTCTTGCGGCTGCTATAACTTTCTTTCTTTGTAACTTTTTTTCCCAGCTCCGATCGAAACTCGAGCATCAGCGCCATTTATTAAACAGCCGCACTCTTTCCTGTCTCGCATTCGTGGCGGATCAGGGGAAAACTTGGAAGAAGATGGGGAGGGGGGGAGGGGGGTAGGGGAAGACAGAAAGGGTACGGCCCTTCTTAGGTTCTGCTTTCAGAGGGAGCGGGAACTTCTTGAATGTAACATCGGCGGAAAGCCTGCAATTGCTAATGAAATAAAGTAAGACAGGATGAAAGAAAGAAAGGAAGAAAGAAAGAATAGGAGAAGGGCAAATGAAAGCAAAGAAGGAAAGAACGAAGGGAAGAAGAGTGGAACAAAGAAGGAGAGACAAGGAGAGCCTAGGGGGCGAAGCTGCGGGGTTCGGCGCGTGAAACTCAAGGAAACGAGAGAAGGGGGAAGAAAAAGAAAGAGGAGCGCGAGAAAGAAGGAAAGGCAGCGCAGGTAAATGAAAGAGCCACTTCTGCGCGCGCTAATGAAGATTTGCGTCATCCGCGTTGTTGTTAACGAAGCGACTCATTAAAGAGAGCCGCATCCGGCGCTCGTTCGCTCGCCCGCTTTTTCAATAACGCTCAAATGAACGCTTAACGTTGCTCACTTGTTAATCGCCGAAGACACATTCTCCGAGACCGCCGCAGCAGCGCTGCCCGTCGCGTGTGTGCTTCGGGCCCCGAGCTCCTTGAGGTTCCCGCCTCGACGTCCGCTCCCGGCATTTCCTTCTCGAGGCATTTTTCGGTTTCTTTTTTTTTTTTATTACGGCCCAAACCTCATCCTCTTTCTATTCTCCCTTCGTCCTCCCAACCACGCAACGCGCGCCTCGAGCGTTCCTCTCTTCCCCCTTGTTTAATCTGCTTCTGGTGTTTGTTTCTGGCGGGCTTCTTTTATGGCACCCTCATCTCGAGACGCCGCCAGCCCCTGGGGTTTTCGTTCCCCCAGAACCACGCGATGCTTGAATGCGTCGATTAGTCGGCAATACCGCCTGTGAACAGGTGTGGCGATGAGCTGGGGAATAAAGAGCGGAAGGGAAAGGATGAGAAGAGTTGAAGAAGGAGAAATGAATAGCGTGGTAGCTGCTTCAATTACTAGCGTAGTAACTACCAGGGATGCTCGTTACAGGGGCGGCGCTGTATACGCCTACCGTAGTCCTATATGCGAACTCCACAGGACTGCGTTTGCTTACTTTGGCCACGTTTAGTCATATACCGTGCGGCGTTCACGGGTGAATATCATCATTGTAATTTCAGACTTGTTGCTCTCCCATAGCAGTGCCACCTTCCAGGAGGGCAAGCTGCCGGGATGCATGTTGTGAAGAAGTCAGCGTCCCTCGTCCGTTTTTTGCGCTGACTTCTTCACAACATGTCACCTTTAAGCTGACTGAAAACCCTTCAGCGGGAAGCTAGAGTGTACATAAGGATTATGGGTTTCCAGGTAAAGGACAGCGTTCGAAACTGATTTTGAAAATCTGAGGCAAAGCCGTAGGGCGCGCTTTTCCGGCAACAATAAGGATTTAAGCTGGAAGTTTGGGCAACCAGAGAATAGGGCATAACGTAATTAAAGTATCGGCCTCACATAGTTCTTATATTGAAATAGTAGTGCGTCTCTTTGCATACCATATTTTTTTTTACTTCCTAATCGCGCCAGATGGCCCAGAACACTCTCCCTGTCTTCCTGTTTTGTTTGTGGCTTTTCATTCCCTGTGCCATTATTAAGGTCCTGTACCCAAAATTCTATAAAGAAGCGCCGTCCAACTAAGCTTTTAATGGCGGAAGCGGGCCTGTCTACGTGCGCACACGAAGCGAGAGCCACAGAAGAGCTTGCACGACAAGAGAGTGAGGGACACTTTTCTTTTCTTTGCCTTTTTTTTTCTTTTTGCAATAGATATACAAGAAGAAGATGTGTGGAGAATTTTCTGGGGGTCTTGGCAAGTTAGGACCTATAGAAACAAGGATCAGAGGAAACCACATTAACGCGGTAGAGTTGAAGCTCCCGTCCTACAGAAAATCCGGCGACGTCGTCAGCGTTGCGAGCGAAAAATCCACGGAGAAGCCACCTAGATGGGCCGCCTAGGTGACGTGACCTTGTGACGTCATTACAACCTGCCTACAGTGATAGTGAGCAAACTGCCCACCGTGGCAGGTGGCAGTTAAGTTAATGACGCATCGCTCGGGAACAGCAACATGGTTCTCACAAACCCCACCGGTGGCAGTACCTGCCATCACAGGGCAATGGCGCATCGCTTAACCGCCGCACCATTGCTCAAGGAGTGGTAAGAGGACTCCCAGGGATCTATGAGTGTAAACTTGAGAATGACCAATAGCGCATATATGGCCGTTAACCCATTAAGTTATCACGTCATTCCCTTAAGGTCGGGCTTCAGTGTACCCTCCATTTTTTTTTATTCGCTTCCAAGTAGAGAGAGGAGCAATCTCTGCTCTCTGTACTTCTCGTTCCTCTCCCTGTCTCTTTACTTTCCGCCGGCCGCAGCTTGGGTGCCTAAGGTATTAGACAGCGATTGCCGCCGCCAGAAACATCTTTTTTGCGAAGCATATTACTAGGGCTACACTCGTCGTGCGCCCGTCGTGCGCGGCGGTGGAGCTACCATTGACCTTTAGCGTGACCACGTGACACCACGTGACAACATGACGCCACAGCAGAGGAGAGATGGGCTGCCGGCTCGCGCGGTCGGCCGCGGCGGTGGAGGCTCCACATCAGAGGCGCGGCGGCTGACCACGTGACAATATGACGTCACAGCAGAGGAGAGATGGGCTGCCGGCTCGCGCGGTCGGCGGTGGAGGCTCCACATCAGAGGCGCTGCAGCTGACCACGTGACGCTACAGCAGCGGTATAAAGCTGAGCTTGCCTCGCTCTTCGGGCTCTTACGAGGCGGCCAGGTGTTGGGATGCCGCCTAGAAGCAGGGCTGATTTGAACGAGAAGCGAAAGCTTCAGCGTGCCACAGAGACCGATGAAGAGCGGGATGAACGTCAACCAAGGAAAGCCATGTATTACCAAGCCTAGCCATCAATATGCTTCGCATCTGACTAGGCTTAACCTTAGCTAAGCGTCAGCCATTTTTTTATTTTTGGTATTTTTTAATAAACCGCTACTGCTACTACTTGCATAAATGGGAGAAATCACAGGCATTAAAGTCTCTCACTCTCCTCGCCTGCGTTGACCGCCTTCCGCTTACTTTTGCCTATGTGGGCCATCGCTGTACCGCTACAGATTTTGCAGACGAGATGTAACCTCGTCACTTTCGTGTCGATGAGCGAAAGCATTAACAAGAAGAAACCAGAGGGAGTAACAACCAAACTTACAACGTTATTCCTGCCTTTTAATGCGCTCGCATTAGAACGGTTATGTGAACGAAATCCCGGAGTCAGACGTATACCCAGCAGTGTGTGAAAAAAAAAACAACGCACATACGGGCTTGAGTGGGATTTGAGCCCGCGGGGCGTGAAGTTATTAGATGAGCTTCGCTTGCCGCTGCTTTTGGACCATAGCCGCAGCCTTTCTCTGCGCGTGTTAAACTGCTAGCCTCTCGCTCTGTGCTTTAAGAAACATCGTCGTCGACCACTTCATTCGTGCGCGGTACAGAACGAACGTCACAGCACGCAACCACTTGCGCACACCAGCCCGATTTGGAACGCGCGTCCGGTTTGAAGCTTACGCTTGCTGGCACTTGATCGAACACTCGATCCAACTTGAGACCTCATTCAAACAAACTTGACGATAGCGCAAATGATTCGAAAAAATTGAAAAACATGACAAGCAGCCTTCCATTTCATGCGTTAAACTGCCAGCCTGTGGTGCTGTGGCAATACAGCTGGCGCAGCTGCGCACAGAGGGCACCATAAATCTCTGGCGTATGCACTAGTTTGCTCCACTTCATACAGATGATGCCACCAGTCAGAGCGTTCACAAAATCGAAGTCGCACCGCAAGAATAGCATTAATCACCCGTGAATTTGTTATTGAGAATGTGCGGTGATGATTGACAACGAAGAGGTGATCAGAAAAGCGCTAACAAGTAGCTTGTTTCAGCAGCACTGGAAGGATCTCAGTGGAAAACTAGGGGTTGGAAAGAGTGAACACGCTTGTTCAAATGTAATGGTAGCCTGACAGTGCATATTAGATCACATCATGGAAAATGTTATCGCGAAGGTTGAATGCTCTCAAAATCTACGACGTTGTCAATAAACGAAAGGCCAAAAACACGAACTGAGACGTTGCAGCACTCTTGCGTAAGCACAAGGAAAAACAAAAACCCTAAAAGCAACCAAAAAAACGAGCGAATCAACGGCGAACTTGACGAACGAAAAGCCCTTTTCTTATAACACATTCGTCCGTAGTAAGCTCGAGTATGTTTTTATTATTGGGGATCCGCGCACAAAAACGGATATAAACTTTACTGAAATCATTGATTGAGAGGAAAGCAGTTAGGTTTATTTTCCGCAAATAAAGCAGGTTTGATGCTCCTACAAAGCTTATGGTTGAAAATAAAATTCCGCTTTTTTCAGTCAGTCGCAAAATAAACCCAGTTTTGTTCCTTCGCAGTATTCTCGCACAAGAAGTAAATATTTCATTACCTAATTTTATTCAGCCATCAACTGCCAGGCGAACATGACACGCGAGGGACCAAAAGCTGCAGCCAATCTTTCCCTAGACGAATTAATTTAAGTACAGTTTCTTCACTCAAACCATTTGCGAATGTAATTTACTTCCACAATTAGTTTTTCAAACTGGTAATTTGATTCAGGCGTTGGAAGACCGTTTGCTGTTACTATTACTATTAGTATTTATTGTTTCCTTGTTCTCAACGATTTACGCCGTGCGTTGTATTTTTATTTACACATCTAAATCAAGGTATCATTATGTTCTCTGCCCTTGGGCCACATCGGCCTGCACTATCTTCAAATAAATAAATAAATAAATAAATAAATAAATAAATAAATAAATAAATAAATAAATAAATGGTTGGTTTATGGGGTTTAACGTCCCAAAGCGACTGAGGCTATGAGAGACGCCGTAGTGAAGGGCTCCGGAAATTTCGACCACCTGGGGTTCTTTAACGTGCACTGACATCGCACAGGTCTCTAGAATTTCTCCTCCAAAGAAATTCAACCGCCGCGGCCGGGATCGACCCCGCGTCTTTCGGGTCAGCAGCCGAGCACCATAACCACTGAGCCACCGCGGCGGCAAATAAATAAATAAATAAATAAATAAATAAATAAATAAATAAATAAATAAATAAATAAATAAATAAATAAATACCAAGTCGACAGGCGCCTCGTAAGTGATGGGCAGGCTGAATGAAAATAAAACAATAGAAAAAATGTTGGCAAGTAAGTGAGAAAGTCGGAACCATAATCAGAATGCAACCGTTACGCTAAGCGCAAAAGGGCTCAGCAAATGTTTCGTATTTGTTTTGGAGCTTTTTTTATTAGTATTTAGTAAGCTATTGAAGAAAGAAAAAGGGGTACGCTCACGCGTGAGATTTCGCGATGAACTGTATAACGGTTAGTCCGCGTTCATCTTTGTCTCTTCGCTTGCATAACTTAACGCGGCATCACCTCAATGTCGCCTGCCCCTGTAATGGCGAGACTCAGTTTTGGAGACACAAAGCATAGGCGTAATTTGTGCGCTATGTGAAGTTTAACTCGTCTAAAGGTTACCGTGACAACACGTGCCCTTGTGAGGTACTAGCGTGCACGTTTAGCTGGTTAGCTTCATGCTACCAAAGACCGATGACGCTATGTTTGGGACAAAGCGGAATGAGGCGAAGCCAACTTAACGAATTAGGCAAGTGGGTACACATAGTACGAGCAATCACGACTTCGTTTTAACTGATGACCCTTACTGTTTCCTGAACCCTTACTCTCGGAGCTCTGCCTTCGCCGCACTTAAACCATAAGATCAGTCCTTAAATGCCACAGTTTATCATACGTCGCCGATATCAGCAATACCATGTAAACTACGGTAGCCTGGAAAGCTGAGAGGAAGGAAACAGTTCACTAATAAACGGAATCGAACGGTAATTCCGCAGCACCGTGTTTGACTGCACCCCAACGCGTCCTTCCCGCCTTGCGCAAACCTGCAGGAACAATCAACCGCGTTAATTGCGCAGTACGCCGTTTCGTCCAACTCATAACTAGCCGCCCTGATTTAGTCACCTAAGTAGTTGATTAGCCTCATCGCGGAGTCAGTCACGCGCTCCACATAAAGACGAAACTCGAGACGGTCGAATAAATTTCGGTCTCCCTCTGTGCGCGCCCGGGCTCAAAACTCGTTCGACCTTTTCCACGCTGCCGCTCTTTCCCTCGTATCGCCCCTGCGGAGCGGAGCACATCAGCGCAACGACGAGCAATGTCCAGCGGGGCGGCGAGGAAGTGGGGGGGGGGGGGGGGACCTTGTTGGGTAGGGCGCCCTGAGGGGCAATTTCTCGCTGTCGGCGCCGCCGCGCGAGCGCTTGTCCCCGCAGTTGTGGCGGCGAACGGCGGGCGAGAACTGCCGCGAGTTTTTCTGCAGTAGAGCGTGTTCTTCAGGCCACAGGGTGGGCGCTTACGCCCTCCCCCCCATCCCCCCCTCCTTCGTGGTTCCCTCGCCTGCCCTCTTCAACTTCGCGCTGTAGGTGCCTGCTCTCCCTTTTCGGCAGCGGGTTGGACCGAACGCAGTCAGTGAGCAGATTAAGAGGTTTCTCGGTGAGAGAGCGCACACGGGAGCCGGGCGATGTCCGTCCGGAGCCCGAGGACGGAGGGAAGGGAACGCGCGCATTTGCATCTAAATGCGACTGTTAATTGAAGGAGGCTCCGGCAAGAGGACTTCGGTGCAGTAAGGGGGTTTGGGAGGTGGGGTGGTAAGAGAGCGGAGGTGGGCCGCCACCTCCTACGCCTCGAGGCCTTCTTCGTAGCTCCTGGCTGGCAGAGGGGCGGCTTCTTCAACGGGCCACGCTCGTCGCAATAAACTAGATGGCCTAATTAGGCGCGCGCGGTCTCACACCTTTGCCTTGGCTTGCCCCGCTGTCCGCCCGGTCGCGCCGTGGCCTCTCCCCCCTTCCCATTCCCCCTCTGGAATGCAAGCGCTGTCTACCCCGGTCCATTGGCGAGCGTCCGCAGAGGAGTGTGTTGGCGGATCTGCGGGACGCCAGTTTGTGGAACAGAGGCGTAACGTTTTTGTTTAGCGTGGTCTCGAGCTCTTGCAAGCGTGCCCCGAAGCCTGAACTGCCGAACTTTTGACATTTCTTAATTTAGGGCTTCCCTGTCCGGAAGTTGGCGTTGCCCGATTGGTTTACTTACCTCGCTTAGGTCGTAATTTCTGAAAGGTGTGGAAGCCGACGCCAGGAAAGAACTACGGACGAAATGCGCAAGCAGGTGATAAACAGGTGGTGCTGATTCGAACTATTGGTGAAAAATGCGAAGTAACGGCCCAAGATGCGATGGTAAGAGTGAATGCGAGAAGGCGGTCACTAAGGAGAGGAAAAAAAAACAATAGGATAGAAAGGAGCAGAGAAAACAAAGCAGATTGGAAGGAATGAAAGAAAGGAAAAAATGGGGCAAAGAAAGAAGTAAGGAACGAAGGAATGAGGCAAAGTTAAGAAAGAAGGAAGGAGGGAAGGAAGGAAAAACGAAGGAAGGAAGAAGGAAGGATGGAAGAAAGGAAGGAAGGAGGAAAAGAAGGAAAAACGAAGGAAGGAAGGAAGGGAAAACGAAGGAAGGAAAAGGCAAATGCAATAAGATGGAAGGGGCAGTAAACAAGCAATGACGGAAGAAAGCAAAGCGTAGCTAGCATAAATTAACATCTGCAGGTGTTTTAGAGAACCGCAGGTGGTCGAAATATCCGGAGCCCTTCACTACGACGCCCCTCATAGTCTGAGTTGCTTTGGGAAGTTAGACGCCCATAACCTTCTGCCTCCCCCCCTCCCCCTTTGTAAAAAAAAGACACAGGGCGTGGGGTGTAGCGTGAAGGGCGGGCGTGCTACTATGACAGGAGTCTGTAAACAACTTGTTGAAGAATCTGAGCGAGACTATTCCAGGTTTCTAACAAAACATGACAGCAAGCGACGGCTGTGGTAATCGCTCTGAGACAGAGAGAGAAGAAAATTTTATTTGTCAGTAAGAAGATGGTGACCTTCTCGGGTTTCCTCAGCTGCTCCAGGTGGCCAGCAGTTGAAGTCTGTTAGCATAAAGATTTCGTCACTTACGAAGTCAAAAACGGAGGTGACGTTTCGGGCCCCATACGGGGCCCTTGTTCACAATAAGACAGTCTCGAAAAAAAAAGCGGAGTCTGTATAGGTGTTGTATCCTTTCTTGTTTCAGTTTCGTTTCTTTCAGTGTACATATCGCCATCGTCATTCAATATGATTTCCTATATAAGTGGCTTGACTGTGACGAAGAAAGGAGAGTGTTTCTGCATACTGCGCTTGCGTGGTCCCGTGTCATGCGTCTGGTCTGAACCAGACACCACATATTGGCGACGAGCATGAACCGCCTACGGTGCAAGGCGACACGGAGCCCTTGCAGCCACGATCTCATCGACGGCCAGGAGTAACGCAAGAACGCCGGAGGTGCGCAAGAACGCCGGAGGAGCGCAAGAACGCCGGAGGAGCGCAAGAACGCCGGAGGAGCGCAAGAGCGCCGGAGGAGCGCAAGAACGCCGGAGAAGCGCAAGAACGCCGGAGAAGCGCAAGAACGCCGGAGAAGCGCAAGAACGCCGGAGAAGCGCAAGAACGCCGGAGGAGCGCAAGAACGCCGGAGGAGCGCAAGAACGCCGGAGGAGCGCAAGAACGCCGGAGGAGCGCAAGAACGCCGGAGGAGCGCAAGAACGCCGGAGGAGCGCAAGAACGCCGGAGGAGCGCAAGAACGCCGGAGGAGCGCAAGAACGCCGGAGGAGCGCAAGAACGCCGGAGGAGCGCAAGAACGCCGGAGGAGCGCAAGAACGCCGGAGGAGCGCAAGAACGCCGGAGGAGCGCAAGAACGCAGATAAGTGAAATTTGCTCACACCACATATTGCGAGGATCAGTATCGGAGCCATGTCACTCGGGTGTTTCCCAGCACCGCCCCCTTTCTTGCCTGCACCCGGTGACCCGGCTGTGCCTTGGCAGCAGTGGAAACGCGTATTCCTGAATTTCCTGGAGGCCATTGGCGGCGATGAACTGAAGCCGAAGCGTTGCAAGGCAATTCTGCTAAACTCGCTCGGGGTTGAAGGCCAGCGAATATTCTACAGCATCCTTGCACAAGGAGCAGACATGACTGCGGACGCCAAGGCCGAGGACAAGGGGGACAAGAAGGAAGAGGTGGACCAGTTCAAGGACGCGCTTGCTGCACTGAATACGCATTTCGCGAGCGCTACGAATGATTTGGTGGAGCGGCGCCGGTTTCGCCAAAGACGACAACTGCCTGGTGAGACATTTCAAGCATTTACAAACAGTCTTCGGGACCTTGCGTCTACTTGCAATTTTGGCAGTGCTACCGATAGCATGAATCGAGACCAATTATTGGAAGGCACTTCGTCACGAACAACACGTGAACGCATGCTTTATGAAGGGTCTTCGCTCACATTGCAGCGTGCTGTTGACATCGGGAAGCAAATTGAGCAAACACAACAAGAGCTCGGGGAATCCGCGCATAGCACTGTGAACAAGATTCAAGATGTGCGAAAAACGTCAGACTCTGAGCAAGGAAGTTGCTACAGGTGCGGCTCGTCATCGCATATGGCTAACTCGACTGCATGTCCGGCGAGGAACAAGCGTTGCCACTCTTGTGGAAAAATTGGTCACTTTTCAAGCATGTGCAAATCGAAGAAAAAGAAATATGCCGTTCGAAAGCCCGAGAAGGCCAACGCCGTCACGGTACTTCAAATCGGTGACCGTAATGCGTCGGCGAAGGATATTCGAGCCAACATTTCTATCGGGAAGATGAGATTGTCGTTGATTGTCGACACAGGCGCTACGGTTTCTTTGCTCAGTGAAGAGCACTACCACAAATATCTAGCCGACACGTACTCATTACGACCGCCGACTGCCAATTTCTGCAACTATTCCGGAGAACAAATCAAGTTAAGCGGTTGCTTTCTTGCTGACGTATCTTACAAGGGAAACAGAGCCAGTGTGCTTTTTCATGTCACAACCAAGGGCACTTCGCTGCTGGGGCTTGATGCCGTTCGGAGCCTGGGAATCACTATCAACGGCTCAACCTTGAATTGCTGCCAGGTGACATGCCCTGATTCACTGCCTTCAGAATTTACGCACCAGTTTGCGCACTTGTTCACGGAACAGTTAGGGCATGTGAAAGGCTTTGTTCACCATGTTAACTGTCGTTCATCTGTGAAACCAGTCGTTGCGAAACTCCGACGCCTGCCGCTCACGCTACGGCAACAGGTATCGGTAGAGATACAACGCCTGCTGGCCGAAGATATAATTGAACCTGTCGACGCATCGGAGTGGATTTCACCGATCGTCGTCGTGAGGAAGGACGGTTCAGTTAGGTTGTGTGTGGACCTACGTGAAGTGAACAAGGCAGTAATTGCCGATGCTTTTCCTCTTCCGCATACAGAGGAATTACTTCATGAACTAGCTGGAGGAACGTGCTTCTCAAAGCTCGACTTAGCGTCGGCATACCACCAGCTAGAACTGACTCCGGAAAGTCGGGGACTAACCACCTTTATCACACACGAAGGATTGTTTCGTTTTAAGAGAGTGTGTTTTGGCCTTGCATCTGCCCCTTCAGCCTTTCAGAGAATGATGCAGCATATTTTGAAAGATTGTAAAGGCGTACTTTGTTACATTGATGATGTGATTGTGTGGGGCAAGACACGTGAGGAGCACCACAAGAATCTACACCAGGTGCTAAAACGCATTGGTGATTCAGGTTTGAAGCTCAACCAGAAATGCATATTTGCTGTTTCAGAACTATCCTTTTTAGGGCATACGGTGAGCTCAAAAGGGCTCACACCATTGCAGTCTAAGGTTGACGCTATTGTCAAAGTGCCTGCTCCTCACGATGTTGCCACTTTGAGGTCATTTTTGGGTCTCGCTGGTTACTATGCTCGGTTTGTGCCGCGATTTGCTGATCTCGTCGAGCCGCTTAGAAGGCTCCTGCGGTCTGGTCAACAGTTCACGTGGGATGATGCGGCTGAGCGTAGCTTCCAGCTTGTTAAGACAGCTTTGTCTTCAAGCCCAGTCATACAAATGTTTAACCCAGACCTTGATGTAATTGTTACGACAGATGCTTCTGATAAGGGTCTGGGAGCCGTTCTTCAGCAACGCGATGGTGACAGCGTACGCACGGTGGCCTTCGCATCACGTGCCCTGACTCCTGCTGAGCGGAAGTACTCCGCTGGGGAACGGGAGGCCCTTGCTTGTCTCTTCGCGTGCGAGCGCTGGCACGTCTACTTGTGGGGTAGAAAATTTTTGTTACGTACGGACCACCAGGCACTGGTGACGTTACTTTCAGCTGCCGGTACAGGACGCCGACCTTTGCGTATATCGAGATGGTCAGCTCGACTTTTGTACTATAACTTCGACGTAGAGTACCAAAAGGGATCGCAAAATGTCGTGGCCGATGCGCTTTCACGCCTACCTCTTGACTGTGATTCGCAGCAGACGATGCAGGAAGAAATTGTGTCCGTTGTATCAGAGTGCCTAACAAAGGAACGGCTGCAGGTGGCCACTGCTGCAGACAGCACACTGCAACAGGTTGTTGTGCACGTGGTACATGGTTGGGCGCCTAGAAAAGCTTTGCCAGCAGAAGTAATGCCGTACTTTAACGTGCGGGAAGAGCTTTCTTTCGTTGATGGCCTTTTGATGCGCGGCGAGCAGGTAGTTGTTCCGAGTGAATTAACCTCGCTCCTGGTTGGTTTTGCGCACGAAGGTCGCCCAGGAATTGTGAGGACGAAGCAGAGACTACGTGATCTTTACTGGTGGCCGCGTTTGAATAAACAGGTAGAAGAAGCAATTCATTTTTGTCATATCTGCCAGGCCGCGGACAAGTCCGCTAAACCGTCGTTTGCACCGCTGCAGCCGGTGACGTTTACAGCGCTACCATGGCAGAAGCTAGCAATGGATATAGTGGGACCGATTGACTGGGCCCCTTCAAACTGTAGGTACATGATATCGCTGATCGATTATCATTCCAAGTGGCCTGAGGTTGCCTTTTCATCTACAGTAACGTCACAGAGTGTGGTCGATTTTTTGCAGACTGTGTTCAGCCGAGAAGGCTATCCGGAAGAAATTGTCACAGATAATGGGCCTCAGTTTAGATCGCAAATGTTTGAAACATTCTTGAGAGAGAGAGGGGTATTGCGCATCGTTGTTCTTCTCTGTACTATCCACAGGGAAACGGCGCGATTGAACGTTTTAATCGCGTGCTGAAAGATTTCATGCAGGTTGCCCGATTGGAACAACGGCCCCTCCAGGCTGCTGTGGTTGACTATCTCGGCATATATAGGTCCACGCCGCATGCGACAACTGGTGTGTCGCCAGCTAAGTTGCTCCACGGGCGTCAGCCAAGGACAAGACTCAATACAGTGGGTTTGCCGACAAGAGAGAGTGTCCATGCCGGTTCGAATGTTCCTGCTAGGGTTAAGGCGAAGCAGATGTATGCAAAACAGTATACGGACAGGAGGCGAGGTGCGAAAAGACCAGCCTTTAGAGTAGGGGACTTCGTTGGTGTACGCAAGCCAGCAGGCGGTGGGAAAGCGTCGGTAAATCACATGGGACCTTTCAAGATTGTCGGCAGAAAAGGCAAAAATAGCTTTTTGATGAGCGACGGTCGTTGCTGGAACGCGTCTAAACTAGTTCGGGTTCCCTGCAATCAATCGCAGACAATAGAACAATGGGCATGGGAATTGCCTCATCACTACTCGGGTACCGCTGGGCCTGAAAGCCGCGCAGGCGCTGAACAGGGTGAATTGTTGCGATTGCCGGAAACAAGTGCTGAAGTTAATGAAGAAGTGGTTGCTCCTTTAGAGGATTCGGTGGAGCAACCTTTGCGTCGAAGCACTAGGGTACGCCGACCTGTAGAAAGATTTGGGTTTTCTTTACCTGAACAATAAGTGTTTAGTTCGTGTTATTTTGGTTGTTGTAAATTACTATGTTGTATTTTCAAGCGGGAGGCGATGTTGTATCCTTTCTTGTTTCAGTTTCGTTTTTTCAGTGTACATATCGCCATCGTCATTCAATATGATTTCCTATATAAGTGGCTTGACTGTGACGAATAAAGGAGTGTTTCTGCATACTGCGCTTGCGTGGTCCCGTGTCATGCGTCTGGTCTGAACCAGACACCACAATAGGCTTCAGCGGTCCTTCGTAATCTTTTCCCGTAGATATGATGAAGCGTGTCCTGGTTCCTGTTCAGCGTTTTCGCCGCTGGCTGGATGATTAGGGATCTCTAAATGCAGACTTACCGAAGTGTTTCTTTCGCTTGCCAAGACTCCCGCCTCACTTCACCCTACCTCCCAAGTTGAAGTCTATCGGCGACCTCTTGACGTGGCCCGGTACTGGACTTCCGAGTCCGTGCTGGCGAGAACAGCCTCCCATTGTTCAAGCCAGGGAGATGTGACTATATCTGCCGGAGGCGGATGCTCCGTGCAGTCTCAGATTATGTGGTCTAATGTGGCTGGTTCACCGGACAGCTGACAGCAAGGATTCATTAGGCCGGGAACGGTATTAGTGAACGCCCACGGGTTTGGCTGCGACCACGTCTGCAGCCGCCTCCACGTGGTAGCCTGTTCTCGGCCGAGGGAAAAGTGTGGAGGTGGCAGGCGCGCTCTAAGCTCCCTGGAAGAGTTGGTTATGTCCTGATATGTAATTAGCGCCTCACCCCTTGGGACATCAGGGTCCGAGACCACCTCACCGGCTCGGCTGACAAAGCTTCAAGCATACTGGTGAGCGGCCTCGTTCCCCGGGACACCCACGGGAGCCGGGGCCCATATTAGATCGACTTCCTTCCCATCGTTTGACATCCTGCTAAGAATTCTGCATCAATGGCGGAGATACGTCCCCTCACGAAGTTGCGAAGGGCCGTTTTGGAATCACTGAGAATGGGGATGGTGCCTTTCTGAATGATCCCTAGTGCTATTCATTGGCCTCTTCCATTCAGCCCATAACCACCGTAGCTGCTACCCTCCGGGAGATATTCACCGCGCTCACAGCGGAAGCGTCGTTGCCTGTGAGGTTGTATTCTACCGCATCAACATACACGGCACTATCGCCCCCTAGATACTTTTTGCCTAAAGCCTTCGCCTTGGCCCTCTTTCGGCCTTCGTGACGATCCAGTAGCGTGTTCTTGGGGAGAGGTTTGACCAGAATGCGTTCGCGCATCTATGTCGGTAACATCACCTGGGCTGAAGGGCCCTCACCTGTTATGCCTAAGCTTCTCATGATGCAGAGCCCCGCCTCAGTGTGCCTGAGCCACTGCTATTGCTACGTGAGTTGTGTCTCAGTGAGCTCTGCAGGGGTTTCAGAGCCTGCAAAAAACGGTCAGATCTCCAGCTCTACCTGCAGTCCCTTGGTGACATGCCGGCGCTTCTTGCTTTGCAAGAGCCCGGCAATGATGCTAAATTCTCTGGGTATAGCTCGTTTCAGGGGGGCCCCTCGACCTGCATCCTGGTGCATAAAGCATACACCGCGATTCAGGTCGATCTTGATCTGGAGACTGAGCAAGAATACACCATGGTGAGGGTTCTGCCTCTCAGGCGCCGCGACCCGTCAATACATGTGCTTAATGTGTATTGCCCCCCGCATAAGCCGCGTGTTACTTTCAGCGAAATTTTCTATCGTGCTCTCAAGTCGGCTGACAATGAACCCCTGGTGATCATTGGGGATTTCAACGCACCCAGTCTACATTGGGGCTATCACTTCGAGAAATCCAGGGGACGCAAGCTGGCGGAGCTCATCTCCACCCTTCGTCTTACGTTGCTCACGGATCCGTCTTGCCCCACACGTGTGGGCAACTCGGTCACCCGTGACACGTGTCCTGACTTATCTCTGGTTAGGAACACTACAAACGCCACATGGGAGAACCTGGGGGATACCCTGGGCAGCGACCACTGCCTTCTCCGCATCACGCTTTTGGCGAAGGCAGCCCGTAAAAAATGGGGCCAGGCGAAAATAACCAATTGGCACCAATTTCGAATTCAGGACGTCCCTCCGGTACTATTCTCTGACGGCTATGCGGAGTGGGCAACACAGGTCACCAACATACAGAAACAACACACGCAAACACTTCACACCACCGACGAGATCCCCGCAGTGGACAATCACCTCCTGCATCTGTGGGAGGCGCGCCGGAGCTTAACAAAACGATGGAAGAAACACAAGACGAATCGCAAGCTTAGAGCTCGTATTGCACAACTTACGGAGCAGGCTGCGGCATATGCCGCCCAGCTCACAGACACCAATTGGATAGAACGCTGCAACTCGGCAGAGCGTCAGATGAGCTCGAAGGGGACTTGGCGTCTCTTGCGCAGCCTCATCGACCCTTCTCAAACGAAAGGGGAGACGCAAAAACAGCTCCGGCGGGCTCTGCACGGGTACCAAGGTACGACGGCGCAACTTGCGGACACTTTGTGCGACAGGTATCTCTGCCGCACAAACGACCCGGTTGGGCCCGAGTACACGTACTCCGGCAAGCCAAATCAGGATTTAGACGCCCCTTTTGAGTTGCATGACCTTAAGGCGGCCCTGGCTAAAATGCGCCGAGGTGGGGCAACGGGTCGGGATCGCATAACAGTGAAACTGTTGGCGAACCTCTCCGACTGTGCA
Source organism: Amblyomma mixtum (assembly GCF_055824585.1). Taxonomy (NCBI): domain Eukaryota; kingdom Metazoa; phylum Arthropoda; class Arachnida; order Ixodida; family Ixodidae; genus Amblyomma; species Amblyomma mixtum. The sequence continues at coordinate 217,891,601 of NC_143012.1, read as the reverse complement.
TATCTCCATTTGCTACAATACATAAATCAGATCTGGGATGGGTGTCCGCTCCCACTCGAATGGAAAACATCCCTTGTAACGTTCATCCCCAAAGCAGGTAAAGCCGTGACTACGGACAACTTGAGACCCATCTCATTAACCTCGTGTGTGGGAAAGCTCATGGAGACGATGGTTCGGGATCGCCTCTCTCCATACATGGAGGGTAAGGGCCTCTTTGCAGACACTATGTTCGGGTTCCGCCCGCACATGTCTGCACAGGATGTCCTACTCCAACTACACAGGGACATAATACGACCCACAGCCATGCAACAAAACGACAAGGCCATTCTCGCCCTCGATCTTAAGGGGGCGTTTGACAATGTTAAACATGCCACCATACTCTCTAACTTGAACACCACTAACTGCGGGGCGAAGGTCTTCGCCTATGTCAGAAACTTCCTCTCTGCGCGTCAGGCACTCCTCCGGATCGAGGACGAGGAGTACGGCCCGTACTCTATGGGTACACGAGGTACACCACAGGGGGCGGTGTTATCACCGCTCCTTTTCAACATCGCCATGATGCACCTGCCCGGCCGACTGGCTCAGGTAGATGGCATAAAACACGCACTCTACGCAGACGACATTACAATCTGGACCACCGAGGGGAGCCTTGGGGAGATAGAGGACCGCCTTCAGCAGGCCGCCACCATAGTCGAAGCATATGCTGCCGACTGTGGTCTCCAATGTGCTCCCGCCAAATCAGAGCTTCTACACGTCAGGACAAACCACAAGGACAACACGTCTCTACACATATCTCTGTCAGGCGGTCCCATCAGAGAAGTGGCGGAGCTCCGGATCCTGGGTCTGTTCATCAATAACAAACTTAGGCCGGACTCTACTATAGCGAAACTCAAGAGCATAGGTGAACAGGTAGGGCGCATGATCCGCCGTGTTTCCAACAAGCGGGGTGGTCTGCGGGGCAGGGACGCGCTACGGCTCGCCTATGCCTTCGTGACCAGCCGGATCCTCTACGCCGTGCCGTACCTACGCACCACCAAACAACAAGACGAGCGCATTGACGCCATCATCAGGAAGGCAACAAAGCGAACACTGGACCTTCCGGTGGCTACCTCCAACGCCAAACTGAAGGCGTTGGGAGTGGTAAACTCCTATCAGGAGTTGCGGGAGGCCCACCTCGTGAACCAATATACGCGGCTATCGCAGACGGTGCCTGGGCGCCGCCTGCTAAACCGCTTACACATCCAACACACATGCATACCAGAGGGGACGGAGAACATCCCGGTGCTGTGGCGCCACATGCTCTTGGTCGCTCCGCTCCCGCGTAACATGGACATGGCTTCACATGAAGGCAGACGACAAGCGCGGGTTCGCACGCTTGAGAGGCAATATGGGTATAAAGAGGGCGTCTATTACGTGGACATCACAGGGCCGTCGCCCGCAGGATTCTTCACGGCTGCCGTAGTCCACCGGGGAATGAATGTCGATGGGCTATCTTTTCGGGCCCCAAATTCAACACGAGCGGAGGAAGTCGCAATAGCTCTCGCTGCCGCCGATCCAAAATCGAAAACGGTTATTACAGACTCTCGCCGGGCCTGTGAACATTATCTTGCAGGCGAAATATCACCTCTGGCCTCGCAAATTCTAAGACGCGCTCTCGCCGATACAACTCGCACAAAAGTGATCTGGGCTCCTGGCCACCAGGGTCTACGAGGCAATGAGGCCGCTGATGCGGCCGCCCGAGCGCTCACACATCGGGCTCCTCATCCTAGCTCTCATGGCTCAGAAGCTCATAAACCGCTTCTGCGGTTCCGCGAAATCCTAATTTATTATTGCGACAGCCACCGTCTCTACCCGGCACCTGCCAAGGGGCTGAGTAAGGCGGAGGAGCGAACTCTGCGGCGCCTGCAGACAGGAACCCTTCTCTGTCCTGCAATAGCAAAACACTTCGATCCGAACACAGATGGGCGCTGCCCGCACTGTGGAGAGATCTGCGATATCTTTCACATGGTGTGGGCATGTACTCAGAATCCTCACCTTCCCCCCTCCCCCACCCCCACCCGAGAGGCATGGGAGACTGCCCTCCTCAACTGCTCCACACTGGAGTCCCATAGGGCTTTGGTCAAGCGGGCGCGAGACGGGGCCTCGTCATGCGGTGTCCCGGACTAAGGATACCGACCATGCAGCAGGGTTATTTATTTTTTTTTAACCCTCAAGCTCTCTTGATTAAAGTTTTTCACCACCACCACTTCGAGGGTGCTGTGGATCCCGAGGGACAGAAGCCTCATAGCGGACATGTCTCTGAGAAAACTATCAGAAAACTGCATTCCGCTACTCAGAACAGCAGTTTCGGCGTGTGGAAGAAAGCATTCACCTCTTTTAAGCTCTGTGCAAGTATTCGATCTCGGTCGAGCTTGCTTTCAGACACACGGGCTATAGAAAGTTCTGCGCTGCATCGCCCTTAGTACCAATAATGTTAGCAAAGGAAAAGAACAAGCCAAAGGAGCTCCTCCACCTGAAAATGTCATAAATGCAAACCGGTTTTCTGGCTCCCTTTGTAATTCCTAGAATAAGTAAAATAGCCGCAACCCTGCGTGATAATGACAGACCTCTTTCTCTCTTTCTTCTTTCACTGCTACCAATTCCTCCCTTCCCTTACGGCGCGGTTCAGGTGTCCGCCGATATATGTGAGACAGATACTGCGCCATTTCCTTTCCTCAAAAAACAATTTACCAATTTTTATCGCGACATGCATATCATGAACACAGTTTCGCGCACCATTTTAAGCGTAGTCGCACTGTCTTGATTTTCGAGCGTAACGGCCATACCGCTGAAAACAAGGTAGCTTTTTCAAAATTTCACTCCTTGTATCATTTAAACATTTTTTTGACGAGACTTTTAAAAAATTTGGAAAGTTGACTTTATGAAGAGGAGTGCCGAGACAGTCTGCTGAACCGTGCTCAAAAATTTGAAATATTAAGAACTCAAACTGGTTGCATGAAAAACCTGCAGGCCTTTCCCAGTTTGCACACAAGACACTCGGACGACAAAAAAAAATGCATATAACGCACTCTCGGGTTAAGCACGTCGCTGCCATCATTGTGTGCGAGCCGTCTAGTGTGTCGGGTAACTTGCGAAGAAGGAGCGGGGGCTTTCGAGTTACTTCCACTCAGCGGCGCCACTCGTCTCGAGCGGCTCGACGCCATCTCGTCTGTCGAGAGCGGCACGGCCCTCGGCGGCTGCTTACTTTCCTTCCTACTCGAGTTTTATTCCTTTGGCGGCACGGGGCGATGTGAGCCTCGGTGGGAAGCTGACAACCCACGTCAATGCGGGAAAAGTGTTGACTGCCTCCCAAATTAAAGCGGCAGCCCGGCGACGCAAAGCTGCGGTGGCCGCGGACGCCTGGCCTGTCCCGATAAAGACCGCGAGGATGGAGGCGCTTGCCCGTCTCTCCAAAGCCAGGAATTGGCATCGCCGGACAAGACGAGGCCAGCAAGCTTTTAAGACCCACGTCGCCAACTGCGTTCTTTCGTGTTTAAGCGTGAATGAAATGAGAGTTTGTGGCTGGCTCTGCGAATCTCCGCGCCAGCCACTTGAGCTTGTTGTCGCGGGTCCGGTGTGTAGTACCGTTTGCTGGGACTAAGCGAAGAAGGCTCGAGCAGGGTTCGGTAATAACAACAAGGGTAGCGAAATAAGGTGCCGGTTAAAGTATAAGAAAAGGCCTCACGTATTTTTACCACTTGGTTATGAATTTTTCGCGGCATTTAAACACTCTCGGCTACGAGGAACATTGTAGTGGAGTGTTCTGGAATAACTTTGCTATCTCAGTGTTCTTGAACGCCCGTCGAAATCTTTCTATGCGAGCCTATTTGCTCTTCCCCTAAACTGAAGAAATTCAGCCACAGCGGCCGGAACTGATCCTACAAAAATCAATCAATCAATCAATCAATCAATCAATCAATCAATCAATCAATCAATCAATCAATCAATCAATCAATCAATCAATCAATCAATCAATCAATCAATCAATCAAGCTTATTCCATTATACGATTGCAAATAATGAAATAGTGAATATGTGAAAGGGGCATGCAGGTGCTAGGGTTAGCAATGAGAGAGTGAAATTCTGGTCATCAACCGGAAGCCGTCGCCCCTGCTCCACCACGGGGGTAACGGGTAGTTAAATGCCAGACTTTTCTCAGATAACAGGCCTACAAAGGTGCTGCCAAGAAGATTGTCGTTGAAGACAGCAGTTAATGAAGAGCCAACTCAGTCTGGTAACAGCTGTTCCATTTGATTGAAAGGCTTGGAGTGGAGATTTAGGGTCGCAGATATACTGTGATGTCACTTTGGCTGCGTTTCTGATGCAGTCACAGGTCACTGGCGTCAGAAAATTCCGATAAGAAATGATATGTAAGGAAGCATAGCCTTCAAAGCACATTGTCTCCACTTGAAGAGTGTAAAAACCTCAAAGTAAAGTTCACTTTTGATTCACTTTGCGATACCTGCCGGGACGATAATGTGCTTCGGTTAAGCCGCTCTCCCAGTATTCCTCGCACCTCCTGGTTGCTCACTGTGTGTATCTGGAATGTACCAAAATGCACAAAAAGGACTCAAAGCCTATAGCTCCATAAATGTTACATAGCAGCCAAACTGAAATGGTCGTTCAATTATTAGATAATCGCTCCGCACAACGATCGTTTCCAAGACACGCCGTCACAGGGGAGATGGACGTGGGTATGATGTGTAATCGAAACTGATAACCACTGTTGAACACAGTGGCAGAACGGATGCCAGGAGAAGGAACGAATGATCGACGCTGCCTTTGGTAAGGAGCTCAGAAAATTTGTCGGAGTGGCTGTGCCTGGCTTGAAAGAGGAACACTTGGAAGTAGTTTGGACAGGTCTTTATTTTACACCTGTTGCAGTGGCTCACTGGCTTTAGCGTTCAGCTGCTGAGCCCAATGTCGCGAGATCGAATCCTGGCCGCAGTGACTGCATTTCTATGGAAGCGAAATGCAGAAAAACGATTGTGTGCTGTGCGTTGTCTGGGCAACCCCATGTGGACGAAATTAATCCGGTACTTTTACTACGGCGTCTCTCATAGCTCCCTGTGCAGCTTCAGATGACAACCCGCCATGACATACTATGCCATATCATACCATAATATGCTATTCCATGCCAGGCCATACCATATACCATATACTATATGATACCATATCCTATACCATACTATACCATATACTATACCGTACCATACCATATATCATGCTATACCATACCATACCATACCATACCATACCATACCATACCATACCATACCATACCATACCATACCATACCATACCATACCATACCATACCATACCATATACCATACCAAACCATACCATGCCTTTTAGTTGCCGCGCACAAAACTCGCCTCATCATGATTGTGATGTTGATTTAGTTAAAAAGAACATATCGGCAACTTCCACCGGAGTGGGAAGGGTGCGTGTGGAGTTATTTATATAACGAGCCCGAAGTTTGATCATGTCCCGCAATGCAAAAGAACACATCGGTATTTTCGAAACGCGTTAGAAACACGAAACAGACACACAAGAAGTTAAATATGGGCCTTTTTTTTCTGCTAAATAAAACACCTCACGGACCTGAACTCGCGTTCTACACATAGAGTTTAGGCTATAATGTATCGGCTATTTTCACGGAATCAGCGCTACGCTGCGGTGGCGCCGCGAACTAGCCCAAGAAGGATCGGCGCGCGCAGGACCACGTCGTTTGCTTCGTTGCGTAAGTGGTTAGCCGGCACTTTCAGATGTTGCTGTTAGAGTTGCGCTCTAAAATTTAAATCTCAAGAGAATTGTTGCATGAATGTTGACACGCCTAGGAGAGTGAAGAGCCACTGGCGTTACTGCTTGGGTTTTGTGGTGCCAGCTATATAGTGAAAGCACATGCGAACATATTGTTTTCAGACTAGTGGAACGCCTCCAGACCCATGACAGCTCAGTTATTACCAGGCATTTGGTGTATATTTGTAAAAAGACAGTTTGCCTGAACTTTAAGGGCCTATGTATATACGGGGTGCTCATTGTTAGGATTTAATGCCGAGCACACATTAGTTTCATGCAAGGCAGTCTCTTTGATAACGGACCTTATTACGGCTTGATTGTATGGTGATACGATGCTTTGTTATCGAACGAGAAGGAAGGGAGTATGGTGATATCGTGATCTCACCAGAATTTCATTTTATTTTAATTCCTTTTGAAATTTAATTGGCCCAGTCGCTGGAATCAGACAGACAGTCGGGATGATGGTAAAATAAAATAGGATTGGACAAAAGTAATTGCATCATGGCGATCATGCATCCACTGCTTGCGAACAAAGTGAAGCGACAAGTGGGGGGGGGGGGGGGGGGTTGAGTGCTACGAGAAGACAGTGGGCGGAAAAAGGCGATCTGATTGTTCTCGCTTTTCGGCTGTGCTCGTGGTTGTAAATGTATATCCATATTTAAAGTAGCACATTGTAAAATAATTGATTAACATGAAAAAGCACAAAAAGTCGCAGCTTTAGGATTTTAAATTCAAGCGACAGTGACTGGCACATTTTCACCTTTGTACAAGAGTCTTCATAGTCGATGTCATAGATTTTAAATTCTCTCCAAAGCGCGCATCGCCCGCCTCCCGCACCGCTTTAACGCCGGTCGTTTTCAAATGGCGGACAGCTATTTCGGCCTTGTCTTTCGTTTAGTATTTCTTTTCAACCCTCGAGAAAAGAGGCTCCTTAGATCGCACGAGGTTCCCATCATTGAAAAACAAGCAAGAGTTTATCGCAAAAGTTTAAAACTTGCGCGATTCTACCTAGGCTGAGTTGGATAAAGGTCCTCCGTAACGACGCCATATTGAATGAATTGGGGCGCCCCCTGTAGGCCATAAAAATATACAATACTTACTTTCTAAAAAAATTTTGTGCGGGAAAAGAACGCTGCCGAAGAAAGTGACAACCTCGATGAACAAGAGCTTGTTCGTCGACCGTCGAAAACGTTTTCGTTCTTATACACAAGAACTTAAAACAAGGTACAAGCCATACATAAAGCGAAATGCCAAATGGCATAAAAGAGTATTAGGCAATTGAGAAAAGAGGCTTGCCTGCTTTCACACGATTTTTTACAGCGGAGCTCTCAAGGGATTACTGCAGGTTTTCGTGGCGGCGTCGGAGCGATGTTGTAACCAGAGGGTGGCGGAAGGAGACCATACAAAGGAACAAGGCAATGAACTGGCAAATGCATTTGGCCGGTTAAAATCGCGCAATGTCGAGATCTTGGCGGCCAAATGATATGCAATGATCGCCTAATCCTTATCTCTCGATTACCGCTCTAAACGTTCATTATCTCGGGGAACATGCACACGGCACCCACCACGGCCACATCTCACGACATTCCTCTATGTTGTGGCTGTCTCAAACAACTCAAAATGAAAGACCGCGAGTACTACGTGGAGCCCTAGGCGACCACGACAAAGTGGTGGGAATGGCCATATATCTTCGCCCATGCATATCTATATGCACGACCACCTTATATCTTCGGCACATGGGACAACGTTGCCGAGGTGTGCGCAGCAGAGTCGAATGACAGCTTTCTCCGTTGTCGTCATTTACTTTTCACTCGCCGTACTTTACGGCCGCTTGCACTGCCTGACGTTGGTCGGCGGAGACTTTAATTTAGGCATCAAGACACAGTAGATGGTTGTAACACTCATGAACAAAAACGTTCCATTCCCGACTCTTGTATCATCGCCTGCAGCTGTAACCACACCTCACAATACCTGAATCGACCTTGTATTCCAGAAATATGCTTTTGTATAGTACCTCGAACACATTTTTCATTTCTCGGATCACAAGGCGGACTTCATGACCATCAAGGGCTTGGTAGTGCGGCCCGAAGCAAGTTCAGATAAAATAAGCGCAGTCGATACAGTACAATGCACATCTTTTCAAACCATTACCGCAGCGTATTGTAGAATAGAATCCCTCAAGAGGGCAGGAGCGCCACACGGTTCATTCCAAGACATTGTTTACCAGAGTGGAAACCAATCATATATGAAGGAAACAGCGCCTATTTCTCAAATTCTCTCGAGACATTGATCTTGGCTACAGATGGTGAGAGCAGCACTTGATGAAAGTTGCAGGGGACTGTGTGCACGGCGTATATCAGCCAGGACACAGACCTGTGATCTAAATCTTGATAAAGTGGAGCAACTGCCTGCAGAATAATCACAAGGCTGATTCCACCATTAGCTTACAACAACGTCAACTCAACCCGACTAGTATAAAATAGAAGGAGATGATGATGACAAAGTTTATGCGCAAGGGTACGTTTGGCTGAAGAGTGCCACGACAGAAAAGGTATTTTCGGTGACACAAGGTGGGGTGAAAGACCCATTTCCCAAGCATTTCACCTCAGATAAGCTGAGTACTAGGCGAGGGAAAAGTTTGTACGCATTGTATCACAGGTGGGCACCTGGTGGCACTGGGGATCGAACCACGCACCTCTCGCATGTCGCATGCGAGGCACATGCTCAAACCACTTGACAATCACTGCTTGCCAAATAACTGGCTTGATTGAGCGCTGGCGGCCATCTTGCGAGGCAGTACTGAGGAAAACGAAATATCCTTGAGATTGAAGTTGGGGAGGAGGGAATCGCTGGCTTGGAGAATGAGTTGAACTGCTTTCCGGCGAACAGAGTACTTCAGGGGCAAGCTTCTGCCCACTGCTGTTGTCTATGAGGTTTAGTTTGAGGTAAACCTTTTCGAAGACTTTCAGCTAGAGTCAGCGAGCCAACGATCCAGAAGGTAGGGAAGATACAGTCCGAGCGCCCATACTAGAATCAATTGGTACGAACTCGGCAAAACAGTTCGTCCGCTGCTGGGAACAGTGCTGTACCGTCCAGGGTAGACTGCCACCATCCACCATCATTACGTGGGACGTGGGACATTAGAAAACCGTAAGGGACTGGTATAGAAATAAAGAATGTCCGTTCTTTTCATGTGCAGCAAAATTTTTATTTTATAGTGTTTCCATCGCTCGCATCGAGCAGTTAAGACTGCCATAGAAAACCAATGGAGAACTCTTTTGACGATAGCACAAACGTTAATAGCAAAGCAGTTCAAGCCTGCCGACGGGAGATTTGCAGGAATATTTATTGTTATAATGAAATCTTACGATATATGAAAAAATTGCGTTGATAAACTCTTTTTGGTTCAAAAATACTTTGTCCAGAATTCTTGGGTATGTGTAGAGCCAGTTGAAATACAATAATTTCAGAAAAATACACCTTACGTCCCACTTAGCTTTCTTGTGTCCGTGTCTCGATATTAGCGCCTCCATATTTTCAAGATAAAGTAAGTTTTATTTACCTGCCTAAGACTAAGGCCTTGTTAAGGCCGGTTTCGACGAAAACAAGGAACGGCTACTTCAGTCAGAAAGATGCTTTGAATTACCACGGTACTTCTAGGCGCGTTGAAGGAGCCCCGGGTGGTGCTAAAATTGTGAAAAAAAAAATCCGTCATGATCTGGTCCAGCATCTGTATAGTTTTCGGATCGTACCACCCCCCCCCCCCCCCCCAAAAAAAAAAAAAAAATCGGAGTTCAAAAAGCCAGCTCTTCATGAGCCTTTTCTCATCTCGCCTTGACTACACCTCTCAATTACGGCACCACAACCTTCAGAGTGTGCAGAAATGCGGCCTATCATCTTCGATTCAAACTCTTCCCACCCCATGCAAAGGGCTGGGGAAGGTCAACGAGCGGGTACTCCTGCGCCTGCTCACCAACACGATGTTGTGCCCGGCAATTCTAAAGTATTTCGATCCTAAATTCGACGGGCGGTGCTCACACTGTGGGGAGGTGTCTGACACCTACCACATGGTGTGGGCCTGCCAGCAGAACCCATCCCTACCCCCTATCCCGAACCCCACCCGAGAGGACTGGGAGGCGACCCTGTCCGGTTGCTGCACCCTCGAGGCCCAAAGGGCCTTAACGCAGCGCGCCCGGGCTGCGGCAAACGCCAATGGTGTGCCTGACTAGGCATCCCACCTAGTGGTTGTAAGGGCGTGACCCTTCAGGTCACGACCCCCAACACCTCTCTCTATGATTAATAAATGTTTTCACCACCCACCCACCTCACTTTATGGGGTGCTGCCTTGTGCAAGCTCATCCTTCCGAAACGGTTAACTCGGAGGTGCGGGGCGAACAGAAATAGAGCAAAAACACGGTTTTCTTCCAAGCGGCACGGGGGAAGCAACACAGAACACTAGTGCGTTCGCAGAAACTGCTGCGCGATGTTGAAGAAACTCTTCTTGGAAAAGTTTACAACGAGTCGAAGTTGCGGACCAGGACTTCTTGGGTACAGTCTCTACGGACATGCGCCCATTTGGGAGTAAAAAGAGAATAAACTCCCTTATCATAAAGGGAGTGCGCTAGAGGACAGCTTACAGCTTTTTTACTCCTTTCTGTTTAGACTGTACGCAAAGCCCTTGAGATACACACTTGCCCCGAAAGGCAGTCACGTGAACTAATAATGCGATTGTAGTCTCATGCATTCTGAGTAGATTGCTCTAACCTGCTCTCTTTCACAAATGACTCACATATCTGCTAACAATATCGAAACCGTCTTGCGTCGTAATTTAGCGGCAACAGTCGTTTACACACCACAGTGCGGCGGCACAAATGTGGGTTCAAATGTTTCCTTTGTTGTACTATCGCTGAGCACTTTTAAATTGGTAGAATTACGAAAGTTACGAAGGCTTCTTAGTCTTCTTGCCAAAATGGGCCTTTTTTTCCTGGATGCCTAAGCGATGCGAATTGTGTGAAAAAAGAAAAATCTTTTACGTGTTATTTTCTCAGTCGCTCGCATTACTACATATATTTAGTCATACGTGCCTTGGCACACGTGGGACATAAGCCTCACTATAGCGGCTTCAAGACTGTACAACCAGGAAACAAGGGCGCCCCCAGGGGCGACCTGCTTAGCAAGGCATATTTCTTCAATACCGAAGTTTTTTTTTCTATTTAGGGTTTTGAGGCAGGCGAAATGCGAGCTATTGCTTAGTTCTTTATTTCTACAAAATCTTCTCACAAGCTGCTGCTGACGAGCGTTTCACGATAATGGTATTATTATTCAGATTAGAGGCAAGGTTCTGGAGCTATGTGGTGCAACGAAGAACGCATTGAACAACCTGGCAGAAGCAAAGATAACAAACCAATTGATAACGCAATGCGTTGCAGCTGGCGCATATAAAATGTTAACTGTTACTGTCCCGCCCAAAACACGTGTTCCACTGGGAAGATTTATTCCGCTACCAGAAAAGTGGTCCAAATTACTTTCACGCTCCGCTGCTTGCGTGGTGAGTATGGCGTAGAAAGTTGTTCATCAAAATCACCAGGACGGGAATGCTTGAATTAAACGAAAAGGGCAATCAACTCACACAACAAGCTAAAATCAGCCTCGATAGTCTCCGTCGTTCATCACGTAGTAGTGTGCTGGTATCTGAACAGCGAATAATTTTTTGGGATTCCAGAATGACCTACTTTTGAGGATTATTAATTCTTTTTACCTCACGCAGTGCTTTCTGGCGGCAAATTTTAGCTCGTTCTAAACGAAACGCGGGTTAGAAATAACCAACGAACACTGCACTGACTTGGAACACTGTAGTCAAAAAGCCATGCTCGTGATAAGCAAGAACGGTGACTGCAATGATGTATTGAACGTCACTCTCTACCTTTTAACAAGCTTTTTTTTAAAGCAATAGTCGAAGCATGGTTAGAATGTTAATTACGGAATTTGACACGCTGTCCTGCTTCCCTCTTCAAGTACGACGACATTGCACCGAGCTTGCTCATTACAATGTGATCAAGAGGTCTTCGCGAAGCTCGGAAGCACTGAGCAGGGTGCCATGGTTTGCGAAAGATTTCGTTTGCCACTAGATGTACCTTACGGCCAGATGCACAACTATCAGCTTGCCGTATACGGTGCGCGAAAATTTGTGCATGAGCAATTTTCATGCGAAGTTCACGTCGCATTGTGCCAAATGTCGCTATCGGAAGCGACTGCGTGTGAAAGTAGACGCAGAAAAAAATGACGAGTCCTGAGCTCGCAGCTTGTCGTCAGTTCGCCGCTATTCGAAGTGCATACGAGGAATTAGTTTTCGTGACCTACGTGTGAAATTTCCATGACTTTGAACCTCATGCAGGGTAACCCTTGCAGACCTCTGCTTATTGACCGAAGAGACGGAAGCGAAATGCATGTCTTGAGAAGAAACTTTCATACGCAAGATTCCTCTACGCCAAAGAAACAGTTTGGAGAGAAATCTCAGCAACTCATTCCAACTGTTAACGCAAGGCAGAATACGAATACTGTTGGCGTGTGTTGAAAATATTACTATTCGCGCTCTCTCTTGGATTTGGAATGTCTGACGTTGCGATTGCAGGCTGGTACGAGGCCTACTGAGTTGATTCTGCGTACATCAAGCAACAGATATATAGAAAGAGATAAAATGTGAAGGCCAGGAAAAGTGGAGTGACCGGCACGAGGAGCATGCCTTTCGATTACTACTCCATATTTGAGTTAGGACCCAAATAGGGAGAGAGAGTGAAGATACGAGGTGATACACTCATAATAGAAATAACTAAGTGAGGAGTCTGAGCTAAATGCGCCTGTTTCTCATATACGCGTCGAACTGTCAAAACAAAAATATCATAAAAAGCCTTAACACAAGCAGCAAAGACGGGCGGTGAAGACACGATGCGCATATCGATCCACACATGTGCTGAGAATCGGCATGACTCTTGCACACTGTTGTCTGATTCCGGTACGTGGCTGACGAAGACGTGGAGGTACTCCGAGAGATCATAAAGCAAGACCTTTGGGCAGGTGACTGTTGTCTGATTCCGGTACATTGTTGACGAACACGTCGAGGTACTTCAAGAGGTCATCAAGCAAGAGCTTTGGGCAGGTGATTGTTGCCTGATCCCGGTACGTGGCTGAAGAACACGTCGAGGTACTCCGAGAGATCGTAAAGCAAGACCTTTGGGCTGATGACTCTTGCCTGATTCCTGTATGTGGCTGAAAAAGAGCACCGTGGAAGAAGGCGGATTGTCCCGCCTGCTGACACACACACACGCACGCACGCACGCACGCTCACATACACGCATGATAGCACAAGGAGAGGTGCGACTGCTGCTTCTTACATGCACATGCCAAATGGCAGTCTCCAAGGCAACAAACTGCCACGAGCCTCTCGCGGACGAAACTGATGACCTGGTGACCAATACCGACGACATGCAAATATGCCCCGAAGACCATGTAGCAAGACTAACGTGCATAATGTGGGACATATGGACGCCTTCCCAATGATAGCGTGAGAATGCCCTGCCTACCACAACGTCAAGAAAAAGCATCTGACGACACACGCCTACACATAATGTGAATGGAATGCACGGACTTGCGACACCTGGGTCTGAGCCAGGCTGCTCTCCTGAGATTATTTTATGGGAGGTAGGCATTCACCATCAGATGTAATGTGCTTGTCCTTACATCCCCTCTCCCGTAACTAGGGTTTCGTGACAGCCCTACTTAAATAAATATTACTCACTGACTCACATATTGAGATGACGTCTTCATGGCCACCCAACGGTATGGAGCTCCACCAAGTTGATGAAATCAGTGCCAAAGTATTCCCTCATGCCAGTTTTCCTTCCCATGCACTCCTTCGTCGGTTATGGCGGCAGTCAAGGTACCATCGTCAGCGGAACAACGTGCGAAGCCTACATCAAAAATAAAATGCCTGAATGGCAAAGGGAAGCCAAGGCCTTGGGATAGTTATCCGGGGAACGACCTGCGACAGACACTTTGCTATACATGCACGATCGTAAAACACAGCGGGAAAAACGCTGTCGACGACTTTGCATTCACGGCGTTCCTACAGAAGAGAGCGTCAATTTTTATAGCTACGGGGCAAGAGGGGCCACTGCGATCAGCACTCGGGAAGCCACGGCCGAATAACAACAGAGGAGCGAAAGAAAAAGGCTGCCAGAAGGGAAAAGGGGCAGCTGGAAGCTCCCGGGAGCATTTCTGGATCGCGCCCGACAGCGCTGTAGATCCACACTCGGGACGACGACGGGGCGAACGTAAGAAAAGGCGAGGTGGTGAGGCATCGCGGCTGCTGGTTCTCCTTGTTCTCTCGCGGCAGAGGGTGCAGGATCAAGCCAGTTTCGAAGGGAAAGGGAGAAGAAAAGTGTCGCCTCCTTCTCGCCTGCCGTTTTTCCCGCGCCCGTCGTGTTTCGTATAGAGCCCGCGCCGCGTATCAATGTATAAATCAATGAAGCATACGTTTGACGTCGTAAACGTTGCACTTCGCCGAAGGAAGGCCCTCCTTGTGCTATCGACGGATGAAATCTCGAGAAACCTCCGGCCTGCCTGAGAAGACAGATGGCGAACACGAACGAAAAAAAGCAAGGAAAGAGAGAGAAAGGAAGATGGGGAAAGGGGAACACTAGCACGAGTCGCGAGGACGTCTAATCATAAGCGAAAAATCGGGGCAACGCTCTTGAAACACACGCCCTCTCGACATCGAGCACTTCACTCACTCTCTTTCACCCGCTCTACAACCTTTCTAAATTTATTTTTTTTACCGTCCGCGTCGAGTTTGCGGTACTGAAACAGGCCAGAGTGGAAAGCGGGAAAAGAGCTCTCTCTCTCTCTGCTACCATTTTTTCCCGAATCGGGAACCTACCGCGCCGCGTCTCCCGGCTCTCCAGCCTCCGGAGGTTGGCGCCGGCGGCGCAACGCGGCGCCACCGAGTCGCGCGTGGAAAGGAGGACGATTGGGGAAACGCGACGGGGTGCTTCGGGGGCGGAGGGAAAAGTACCTTTCCGCTTCCGTCAGAATTATCTCCCTCCCCGCGCTCGCGCTCCCTCACCTTCTTGACGGGGGGCCGGGCTCTCTCTTCCCTCCCCCGTTACTTTCCTCCCTTTTCCCCCGTTTTCTTCCCGACTTCGTATTTGAAGGAGCCCGGGGGTCCCGCGCGGGACAGTCCACCGGAGGCGCCGGCGCGTCGACGTCTAGAGGAGCGCGCGCCTCGCTCGCACCTGGCCCGTACAGTTGCGCGCGCCACTTAGCCCTGTTATCGGCAGCTGCGACGCTCTAATATTTAGTCCCGTCATCTGAATTCCGCGATAGCGGCTGTCGGCTGGGCTGAGCGTTGTGGACACAACTCCCGTAATCTGGACGCCTGTGGCTGTGCACAAAGTTCAGCCAAGTGTTTTTTCTTATCGGTTGAGGAAGGCATCTAAACTCGGCCGGGTGTCATGACGATAAAAATGTAGGCTTGGTCCACGGGGAAGACAAGAGCACAGGAAGCGCTGCAATGTTTCCCCGTGATCTCCTTGTTATCGACGGAACTACCTCCTGTGCCCGCCGCCGTCGTTAGCGTGCGGCCGGCCCGACATGTGGCGGCGGTTCTTCGTGGCAGGGTTCCGGGGCGCCTGAAAAGGAACAGGACTGAAGGCACGAACAACGTTGCTGCGAGAGGAGGGAGCGCACACACCCCTCTACTCTACGCGGGACACCGGCACCGCCCCCTGATAGATGAAGGCCACCTGGGAGATTGCGCATGTCGCACTCGGACTGTGCCTCCTCTGCTTCACGAGTGAGTGACCCTTTGTTTTCGTCAACGCGTGCGAATCTTCACACCGGCGATAAATTAGTTCGGAGGCCGAAGGTTATCGCTAAAAGCTATGCAGCACCCGCTTATAACAAGATTCTCTCTCATATCCCTTAGTTCAAGGTATCGGACTTTAACCCTTTCTATCCCAACGTCCATACATGTGGCTTCACTACATGGACTGGTTACAGACCGTATATATAGCAGAAGGGAAATGTATAGCAAAAGTTGCATTAAAATGTTGCTGCCACGTCGCTGCTGACAGGGCAGCGATATTAAATTTGATATCACACTTCACTTCTGATATATGTGATAAGTAACTTAGATGTATTTTCGGGGCGCACATGCTGCAGTTGGGACATCGAGGGTTAAATACGCTTGAGATGGCTTTTCTTTGTTTTAGAAGCAAGAAAAAACAGAGAGGTTAGCGTGAGTATAATGGATAATATCAAGCTTTCAATTGCGTTGTCTTCTGGCAAACTCTGCATCGGGCAACGCAAACAAAGCTTTTCTCACATTTTCGCAGCCACTTGAATACATCTAGCATCTAATTATAGACCGTGGCGCTCTCAGGTTAAATGCGAATCCAGGGAGTCCATTATTTTTCTTTAATACGGGAACAGTCAACACTTTCAACTAATATGGTTTGAATCCAAGAGTAAACATGATAGCATAGCATATATTTTCGTGCTCTAGGAGATTTTTTTTCTCGCAAAACTGTAGATGCCGTAGTTTTCAAGTTGTTACTACCTTTTAACATACCTATGCAGGTTTGAAAAATAAAAATAAAATGGTCTCTAATTTCTTCCAACGCGTACATATCTGTGAAAACACCTATCCCAAGTTGGGAATTTTGAAAAGAAAAAATAGCCTATCTAAAATTCTTAGGACGCAGTCGAGGGGGCCAGTCATGGAATCGAAACACAAATATTAAATTTAAACAACTACTGATTTAGCAGCTGCTTATAACTGAACTGAACTTGCATCTTGCTAAAAATTAAAAAAAAACAAGACTTTCTCTAGATTTCAGAAAATTGCTTTTTATTCACGTTAATTCAGTTGCATTGGGTGGAATTTAGAACTGTGCTGTTCTTGACCACTTCCTTAAATGTTTTATATAAACATCACTGTTAACAATGCTGGTCAGGTTTAATTGATCAAATAGCGCATAGATCATTTTTGCCCTTTTGTAAACACTTTTCTTCGTAAAGTTGGCTAGTTTTGTATATAAAATAGGACATTATACGCTTGAATTCTAAATTAACAGGCTGGATAGACCTGTACAGCCTGTTTCAGCCTTTATAATTGCTGCACCCGAAAGCACTGAGCGAAAAGAAAGCACTTTTAGTCTAGATATAATCCTAGAATAAAGCAATGGAATGAAGAAAGGTTGCATCAACGCAGCTAGGCTAGTGACTGGGAGGCAGCCTTGTGTCCTTAGAGAAGGAACTAAATAAATATTATCATCTATGTGCAAAGGAGAAACCATCCGCAATTATGGTTATCAAAGAGCGCCGTTCCAGTCTACGAACAAATTCAGACGATCTACGAACGAGAAGATATGCCGAACGAAGAAAATTGCTTAGCAAATGCACCGAAACTCATCGCAGCGTACTCAACCCAAGGTTGCTCACGCAAAATGTGAAAAAGGACATCAAAAGCATAAAAACGGGGCTATTGCCTTTTGGAAAAGAACCGAGAGTATTAGTTTGTTCGGTTCGAAACGAGTTTAACTGCGGTGTAAGTAAAAATGGGTAAAGAAGAACTCAAGTATATGTCTAATGACAAAAATTAAATAGGTCGCATTGTTTTCACGAGTTAGAATTGAGACAGCTTGCACTAATTTTTCAATCTAAATACAATGTTTAGGCTTCAAAAGCATTGAGAGCGAATCATAAAAACCTAAATGAGATATCACAGTTGTGATAGAACAACTTGCTCATCGCGACAATTCCTAGAGGATCTATCAGTGTAAAATTCTAGTTTTAAAAATTTAAACATTGACAAGCCGTCTTGGAATAGCTTACGAACATTATCACGATGCCTACCAAGGCACGAACGAGCTTTGCAGAAACTGCAGAACCGAGCTGAGCTTTACGCTCGTGTTCTGTATTTCATCTTACGGCAACGATGCGAGTACAATTTGAAGCGATGCAGTCAGGCCGTATGAGACTCCGCAAAGACAACGCGTTGCTGCTGTCTGTGAGTACTGCAAATGTGATATGATGTGGTCGCTGGCGTCACTTGATACGGCGTGATAGTTCATGCGGATGAAATGGGAACAACGAAACAGCGACGAAGTTGTGGTAACGGTTACCCTCCTTGTATGTGAGCATAGGTAGCGTTTTGCATACTTTGTCAGAGCGCTGACAAGGGCCTGGCTGCGCTCAAGTAATGCTGGGAAGGCATCAGTTTGCGACGCTTTAAACACGCGAAACATGTATACTGCTGTGCCATCAGTGTGAGGTTATCCCATGCAACACAAGTAATCGGTCCAATAATTAGAAATGGATGGCTTCCCTGAGGTCCTTTGTAGGACCGATATTTACCAACACATTTCCAGTAATGGGCCGATCATCTGTGCTGTTTGAGATAGCTTCATAACGCCTTCAATGAATGCATCTGGGCAATCAGAATTGCTGTCGTCAGTGTTAAGTTAAGCCCAGTATCAAACGATAAGACATGTTCTTCCAGTGAGTTTAGCAGAATGCCGATTGCTCACGAGTGTTACAGGCGGAAGCCATACACGTTACTCCAAAGCATTACTTGCCCTGGCCCATGAAGCTTTAGTAGGTTCGTCAGTTTAGACTGCCGGCCTGATATCTGCGACATCCAGAACAGATAGCCAAGCTTGTATTGCTCTTGGGCTCCATCTAAACGGGGATGACATAGAAAAAAAACATAACTGCGTTGTCACGGCTGTCATCAGACGTTTCCCTATGTGCCAGTAAAGCTGCTTGCGATGCAAGTGGGGGATGTTGCCGCACGTCTTTTGTTGAGAGGCTAATGATTACGCGTTTCTGTGGAAGAGTAGAACAGAGATGTCTTTATTTCTTAATTGCTGCAGCGTTGCAGTTATGTTATCGTCAGTTCGGCGCATCAGGCCGCCTAACCAACAAAGAAGTAAAGCTTCAATGGAAGAGGAGAATTGGACCGCTCCACTTGCATGTCTAAAACTTCTGCCTTGTTCGTAAACAAGTACTGCCTTCAACTGCCACAAAGTGCCCATCTCTTCGGCGCTAGCGCGAACGAAAGGCAAACGCTTCTCGCACGTATTGAGCATGCAGTGGAATTTTTCGGCGATCATTTACGAATGTCCCTAAGTTGCACGAAAACCGCTGATCAAAAAAAAAAAGGAAAAATAAATTTCGAGAGTAGGGCGCTGGTGCCACACATGTGCACAATTATTAATCCAGAGTTCAATATCAATGTGGAGGCTATTATGAGCTAAGGGCTGGACTTGACTTGTGTAATATCGCCATTAATTTCATCATCACGGGTAACTTAAGTAATGAAGTAAGGCCGACCGCTTGTGGCACAGTTCTGAGACCTTGCAGTCTTCTTTCATCAGACGCGTAAGTTCTCACAAAACTCTCTAGCGGATGCCGTCACTATTTGCAGTCCTGTTTAAAGGCATGAAGGTATCTGGGAAGAAGCCAGGAAGCCTCCTTTTGACGTGACCACCCCTGCGGGGAAACGACGTCTTGCGGAGTGCGATGTGACAGCCCTGTACTATATAATGAAGCGAGCAGGACCCACCTGGCCCCATTGTGTTCTGAGCAGCATATAACATAACGCTGCATGCAATTCAGCGTAGACACCAAACAAGGAACCTAGCGGCGATGATAAAAGTTCTTTTCTTATGCATCTTGCCTGTAGGGACTGAACAAACGATAAAAGGTAACCTCGAAGCATGAAACGATTCCGACAGAGAAGCAAAATTGTGGCTGAACTGAGGTCAAAGCCCTGCGAGACTGGCAAATGCAATGCATTACAATAAATTACAGTACAATACAATACATTATAATATAATATAATATAATATAATATAATATAATATAATATAATATAATATAATATAATATAATATAATATAATATAATACAATATAATATAAATATAATATAATATAATATAATACAATATAATATAATATAATCCAATCCAATACAATACAATACAAAGCAATGCAATGCCATACAATACAATACGATACAATTTTATTCTGCGAGGTGCGCAGGTATCAGCTGTGCCCGCGGAGGCTTTGAGCGCTTGTGGACGGGGCATATATTCGTTCGGTGCCGTTGTTGGCAACGTAGGTCGGGGTGGGGACAGTGACGCGTTCTCCATAAATGAATGCAGAGGTAGAATCGAAGAAAACATTCAAAACGACATCATTAGGAGCAATGATCTAGGAAGCACACGCGATAGAAAACCATTAACTTTGGTTGAAGTGGTATAAGCCGCAGCAAGAAAAAGAGAATCTGGAGGCTGAATACAACGCTAATGCAGACGCATGGGAATACAGACACGGAAAGTACAGGCACACCATCAGGAGGAAGTACAGGAGGTACAAGGGCGAAGCACAACGCTAGAAATGACTAGTAACGATCAAAGCAGTAGCTAACGTCATTTAGAGGGTGTGCTCCACCAGTCGGCGTTAGTCTGGTCAATCGCCAGGACCTCTACACTGCAAGATACCCCGTCAGTTGAATAAGTGGGCTTTTATCAAGGTCGCGAATCAGTCTGAAGGAAGAATATACCGTGTTTACCACAAGTAGCAAAGGAAAGGGTTTGTTTCTTAGCCGTGTATCCAAGTACTTATGGCACTCCTTAAGCTCTTAATCTGTGAAAGGCAACGAGAACCCTTGTCCTCACCTTTCAAACTTTTATTGCGAAAGCAATACTGCTTGCACTTTCAAGCCTTTGCCGTGACGCGGCGGTGCCATGAACCCCATGTGACGTCATGCGTCACGTAACGCCGAAGAGCTGGGCAACCATCTCGCGCCGTCGGAGGAAGCGGCGGTGCCTTCACCGGCGCCTAACTCCCGCGCTCTCCGCTAGGAGCGCAACAGGTGTTGTGACGTCACGCCGAAGAGCTGGGCGACCATCTCGCGCCGTCGGAGGAAGCGGCGGTGCCTTCACCGGCGCCTAACTCCTGCGCTCTCCGGTAGGAGCGCAATTGTGGCGTTACTCCGAAGAGATTAGACTCAACTCACGTCGCTAGTAAGCAGTAGATGTAGCGGCTTAACATTGCTTCGCGACGATGACTCCCACCGCTAGGGAAGCTCGTCGCAATGCGCGTAAGAGACAGCAGCGAGCTATTCATCCTTCTCTCAGTCGCAACCAACCAACCGTCGGCGCAAAGCGGCGGTAGACGCGGCGGATGCGGGCTGAAGAAACGGATGAAGTTGCTTTCGCAATTTTCGGGCTTAACCAAGCTGAGCCTCTGCCAATTTTTTGGTCCTCAAGGGTATCGTAAGTGTTCCACTATACTGCGAAGAAGAGAGCCTGGTTGCCTGGTTACTTTTGGCAAAGACTGTGTGTAACATGTTTCGGAAAATGTTATCTTCAAGGGCTTAGGTGAAGTAAAGTTATGGTGATGGGGAAATGTGTTAATCTACTGGAGTAAAAATCTGGGATATTGATCACGATGATGCGCTTTATTAAGGCTGAGTGGAAAATTCCTCGGCCACCTTGCGTGCACTTTAGATTCAACAACCTGGAGGAGGTGCGCGAGAGCGCATTCACCACAGTGCGCGAAGTAGTGCGGAGTCCGCGTTGCTGCCAAGGTTCTCGATACTACGGTACAGTTAGAGGTATTTTCAGCAATGTTTTTCAGGGACATTGCTGAGCATGTGCCTTCAGGCTTCCACCACTCCTCTAGCTGTAACTGAAACATTGTACACGGTATCCCAAGCAGCCCAAGTAATAGGCCCAGTATTGCGAATGGATGCTTACAATCTGGTCCTTTGCAAGACCGGCCTTTGCTGATACATTGCCAATACTGGGCCGATTGCCTGTACCGCTTAGGGCATTAATTTCTTTTATAATTTGCTGAAAGGTCTTTGACGTGAATCGTTGGTTTTGGTTAGGTTTTTAATAGAAATTCGGACCCCAAAATTCCTGGTAGCAGTCCTGGAGAAAGCTTGCGCCCATTGGGACATCAACGGCCCCAGCAGCACAGCTAATTGGCCCAATACTGGAAGTGTATTGGCAAAGGCCACACCTGCAAAGGAACATAGTGAGACTAACCATTTGCGAAACCGCCGCGGTAGCTCAGTGGTTACGGCGCTCGGCTGCTGGCCCGAAAGACGCGGGTTCGATCCCGGCCGCGGCGGCCGAATTTCGATGGAGGTGAAATTCTAGAGGCCCGTGTACTGTGCGATGTCAGTGCACGTTAAAGAACCCCAGGTGGTCGAAATTTCCGGAGCCCTTCACTGCGGCGTCCCCTCATAGCCTGAGTCGCTTTGGGACGTTAAACCCCAGTAAACCAAACCAAACCAGTATTGAAAATAGATGCTTACACCCTGGTCCTTTGTAAGATCGGCCTTTGCCGATACATTGCCAATACTGGGCCGATTGCCTGTGCCGCTTGGGGTATTAATGTCTTTTATAATTTGCTGAAAGGTCTTTGGCCAAAATGGTTGGTTTTGGTTAGGTTTTTAATAGAAATTCGGACCACAAAAATGCTGGTAGCAGTCCTGGAGAAAGCTTGCACTCATTGGGACACCAACGGCCCCAGCAGACTGGAATCATCCATTTCCAATATTGAGTCAATTACCTGGAGCTGCTTGGGGGGGGGGGGGGGGGGGGGAGTACCTGCTTCGAAACCAGTATCTATTGTATGCAAGGCGGAAGCTCGCTACCACGCCACTTGTGCCAGCCGATCACGAGCATTAGGTGCCATTAACTGCCATACAAGAGAGGGACTGTACTTCAGAGCCCTTAGATGTCCGTTATGCGGGGTTTCCTAAAGGTCGATGTCAGTGAATGATTAAGAGATAGTTTGAGAAAAACGTTACATTTTGCTCACATTGCATTCATTTGCGGGCGTTGGGTGGAATGAAACTTCTCACGGATGGGTTTTTAACCCAGCCCTCCTGGAACCATTTGGCCGCGATCACTACCTATGCTCATGCAGTTGTTTGCGGTGGCTAGGCGGCGATCACCGTGCATAGTAACAATAAGTGCATCTTCTTCACAAAATCAGATGCGTCTCAAGACGCCAAAAATATACCCAGGTTGAAAAGAACCGCCTCTGGAACTCGCCGAGTCGTCATTACCCCTTTCTCCATTTCATCGACACACTGCTCAAATCAAGACTACTACTCGCGCTTCCGCGTCATCTAGAAACAATTTGTCGTCGCCTTTGTCTTATGGTTGTATGTAGGAACAGCCTGCGATACTGTTTCAAGCAAGCAGACAGCCTGTATTGTGACAACTGCGGCTCAATTGAGACTGTGCTTCATACTCTCTTCGCATGTCCACTGTACGCCAACGAACGTGCGCACTATGAACAATGCATGTAACCCGTCACCCAAGTGCCACTCACAGTGGACTCCATATTGGGCCCTTTACGCTGCTACAGACCGCAGCGACGTGCAATGTTATTCTTATTTGCTTATTTAGGCGGTATTGGTGCTTCAGACAAACTCTGAATTGCTCGAACACTTTATCACCCCGCAGTACATGCATAGAACTTGACTTCGGTCTCATCCAAAGAAGCCAGTGCAGTGAACTATTGCGTTGCAACCCTCTTCAATAACCGCACTTTTTTCTCCCACCCTTCTTCCATCTTTACTCCCCTATTCCCTCCCCTACGCAGAGTAGCATGTCAGCCAATATACACGCCGGCTAAAATCTCTGCTTTTGATTAAAGAGCTCTCCCACTCTCTCTGTCACTATGCGTGGTATGTTACCGGGGTAAGCACGAAAGGCATGTTGCGAATTTACTGGACGATTTATTAATCTTATGACTGTTTCGCAGTGTGCGAAACTTCGTAAAAAATCTTGCTAGCTTGGCCTTTTTTTTAAAGAACTCCCAAGTATTTTACTAACAATTTTTTCTTTCCTAAAACGAACATCGAAACCATCATAGAAAGGTAGACATGCACGTTATAAAGATAGCCTAACATGTTAGTCTCCTGAGAAACTGTATCAGGAACCTCCGTTAAACATTCAACGGAAAAGCAGCATCATCATGATGAATTTGATTCAGCTAGATGGTACCAGTGGTTTCCTGAGAGGCTCATGGGTGCAGAAATGCTTCCGTGTCGTCATGTAACCTCTAAAATGTCCCTAACGGCTAAGCTTACAAACATTTCTTCATTACTTGCGGAACTGCTAAGTAACCTCTTACTGCTTTCGGGAAACACTATCGGCAATTCTTTGAAAACAGCCATATGAGCTATGAACACAAACACTCATTTGACTGTGCCATCGGCTGTCGGCACAGTCAAATTCAGAGTCAAATTCTCAAGTCACACAGTCCAATTCTCGGACTTAACTGACGGAACATCAGCGCAGAATCCCCGTGTGAGCCTTGCTTCTTTTTTCCAACTAGCATTAAGTTCAGCGTCTCTTCGGGACACTGACTGAGTACATTGGCACTTGTTGCGGTATTCACGCTGACGCGCGATAAAAATGCGCATCCTCCATCATTAAATTTCTCCGGGGCCGTATTTCGTGGCTTTTCATTTAGTTTTCGTTGCATTTGGTTCTCTGCCGTTGATCGTAGCTCCCGGTGACGCATCTCTTGGAAGATGACGTCACCCTGATCATGGTAGAAACACACTGATGATGCCATTTACTTCAATAGACGCGCCCCACATCCATGCCGGACTGGCGGACCGGCACAGAACGCCGGCGAATGACAGTGACAAGTTGCACACGCGCCTGACTATTCCAATGCGCTAATCTCGCCTCAGAAAAAAAAAAAAAACTGTGGTGGTTGTGTGACGAACTGTCGAAGTGTGCATGGTCCCTGTTACTTGACGAAACTGGATGCTGTGGAAGTATATATAGGGGCAGCAGTGGCGTCGTGACCGCATCGGCCTTGCCTGTGGTTGTTCGTTTCCTTGCTGACGTCATGCTGGTTTCGTTGCGAACGTCACGACCAAGTGAAAAGAAAAACTACTGTGCAGGTGCCGCCAGAATAATTCTCAGTACGGTGTGCCAGTCCAACTCCTCTCTTGGCTTGCTCAACACTGGCTGGGATGCCTTTTGGGTGTGATCGAGTCAGTACTATTAAAGGTACTGCAAATAGGCACAACGCCGCTCTTGACTCGCTTATCCGGCGACAGAACAGTGAAACATCCTGTACAATTTTCAGGCAGGAAGGGAATTTACGCCAGCAGGCATTCGTAGTTTTAACACAAAGTGCCTGCTCTACAGCCGTTAATCGCAGGCATGCTAGTAGCCGCTCTAATTTATTCATTATGGGTTGTTTAAATGAAGATCAGTAATCTTCTCACGTGGCTGTGACTAAAAATCCAGTGGGCGGATGAAATAAGAAAGCTGTGCCGCCGCGGTGGCTCAGTGGTTATGGCGCTCGCCTGCCCACCCGAAAGACACGGGTAAGATCCCGGTCGCGGCGGTCGAATTTCTATGGAGGCGAAATTCTAGAGGCCCGTGTACTGTGCGATGTAAGTGCCAGTTAAAGAACCCCAGGTGGCCGAAATTTCTGGAGCCCTTCACTACGGCGTCCCTCATAGCCTGAGTGGCTTCGGGACGTTAAACCCCCCATATACCATAAGCCAAATTAGAAAACTTTGTTGACGTCGCAAATAATATTTCAACCTCGCAAGCAGTGACACATAGCTTGTTTCCGGGAATGCACTAAAGGTTGCCTTTGTGCTAATGCAATGAACAACAGGGAGCTTCAATTTTATCGCTTATCTCAAACCTCTCGCTTAGGGTAACCGCTTTTGCCGCCCAGGATCGCGAAAAAAAAAAGTTATACTTGTCATTCCGACATTGAGTGCGGTGCACGAGAGAAGGGAATAAATGTAATCCTCTAGGTTTGCAGATAACATACAGAAAAGGCACAAAAAAAATTATGAGGAACTTTAGCGGCTAAAGTGCTGAAAGGCGAAAGCCTGAGTGCTGCATTCTGCTACGTAATTGTTCACTGCACATTTTGTTGGTCCATTAATTAACTGTCAATTAATGACGCTTAAGCTTCGCCTTTAGGAGTGGAACGCGACAGCGTGTTGTAGCGCAGCCACGGAGTCCAACGAACGCCACCACCCGTTCGGCGCGATGCGTTGCTCTTTGAACGCAACGCTTTTTGAAGAAAGGAAATGGCGCTGTAATTCTCTGTCATCTCGGTGGACACGAAGGAGCGTATGCACTCATTCAGCGAGCTGACGCAGGCCTACAGAGCCTCACGCCAGCTCTACCCCCCGCCCCACCCCTCCCTAGATAACAAACACGCAACGCTCTGGCGCAGACTACAGACGCACTCTCTTCCCTCACCCCTTACCCTAGCCCACTATCATCCCTCCTTCCCCACTCCAGCATGCGCCCTATACCCAGAACCCTTCGCCTCTTCCCTCCACATCCTTTCCCTCTGCTCGGCGGACCCTCCCCCGCGGGACCTAGAGAGCCTCAAGACCTGGGAGGACTGGGAGACCCTGCTGCGCTCGGAGGACCCGGCCGTGCAGAGCATCGCAACCGGCCGGGCTGCCAGTGTTATGGGCCTTAGGAACATAAACACTTGAGTGCAGTGGGGTCGTGCGGGGACACTGGGGCGTGCCCCGCATTCTTTTTACAATAAAGTTTTTTTCTCTCTCTCTCTCGGTGGACACCTGAGCCGCACCGTACAGGAAGGGAGGAAGTGTGAGTGAAAGAAGAAAGAGGAGCCGTAATGGAGAAAGTGAAAATTGTATTTGAGGACAGGAAATTACGCAGTAACTGTCCCACATATCTCAGTAGACACTAGTCGAAAATTGTATTTGAGGAAAGGAAGTTGCGCAGTAACTGCCTCACATATTTCGGTGGAGACCCGTCAAAATTCGCGCCCGGTGACGTCACGACAATTTGGACCAATCTGAAACGCGGACAATTACGCCTTGCTCGTCGGTAAATTGGTTTCTGAGGAAAGGAAATGTATCTGTCTCTCATATCTCAGTGGACACCTAAACCTCACCGTAACGAGAAGGGAGGAAGATGGGAGTGAACGAAGACACCGTATTCACTAGACGCACCTTTGTTCATTCCAAACCATCGTGCTGGCATGGCGGAGTGGTAGCGTGCTCGACTCGCACTCAGACCGGGGTTCGATTCCCAAGCTCGATCAATTTCTTACTTGGTTTTATTTATTTATCTGGTCGGACTAGAAAGGTTAATTAGACTAATTGGTTAAGTAAGCAATTAACTAAACTCAAACTTACTTGAAGCATCACTATACGACCCCTTCAATTGGTTGCATGGTTAGTAGCCAAAGTACAATTGGCCCCGATTTAAATTCGCGCGCTGTGACTTGACGACCGTTTCGACCAATTGAAAAGCGTGACATATCTGTCGACAGCTCCTGCTTACAACGATGAGGCATTAAAGGCTTCCGCCTTAAAAGGCAACTCCCCACCGGTGGGGTCGGAACCTCCCCGACCTCCACATGTCACGTGCGGTGAGCAGGAACTTTCCGTGCGTCATCTCTCATCTACTCTCTCTCTCTCCTCTTTCTCGTCCAACACGATTAAATAATTAGAAAGCGATAAGTGCCCTTCCGCGAAAGGCGCCAGGAAGTGCAATCATAGCGGAGTACTTCCGCGAAGTGAGAGGAAAAGCGGAAATAAAAAACAACAAGCGCATTACAAAACTCTGATGACCGAGGTCCGCAGAATGCTGCTCCTCCTCGGCGGTGGTGTCAGAGCGTGCTCGCAATGCGCAGCGCGGCGGCGGCGCTTGTGCTTTTTGTGTCGGCCCTCATCAGCGAAGAATGATGAACCCGGCGTCGCAGCAAGAGGGGTGCGAGGCGCCAGGCGCGTTGGAAAACAGTTCTCGTTCCTCCGCGAGCGCGCGTTGTCGCCGTTGTCGTCGCTGCAGCCTTTCTCCCTCTCCCCATTCCTTCCCTTCCTCTCCCAGGCCAGGAATAATAATGTCCATGCAAATGCCGGCACCAGGCGGTGTCTCGAAACAAAGCGACGAGCTGAAGGCTCGCTTGGGTACTCGTTAGCTCTTCGCCATGCCACCAGCTTCGTAGGGGAGGTTGAGGAGAGGTAGGGAGAGGTCCGTTGGCACGCGCTCCCGCGCCCCGAATATTAGCGACCTTTTAAAGCTTGTCACTGCCACTACCACCGGCGTCTCCGAAACATGTCCACGAGAAAGAAAACACGTCGCGTGCAGAGCGAAGTAAAAGATTCTCCCCCGTATACTCCTCGCAGCGAGCGACAGAATTAAAAACCAGGAAGAACAAAGCGACAAGATCCCACACAAAATTGTGTGGGTACCGGGGCACACGGGGGTGGCAGGGAACCAAGAGGCCGACAGGATAGCTCGAGGATACATTACTTTCCGAGCATCCGATGAGCCCGCGGAACTCGCGCCACCACCCAGGGATTACTCGGCCATACTACAAAACTACAGAGGCAGAAGATTGCGGTATCCCCCACCGCACAAATCTCTCAGCAGAGAGGAAGCTGTCACTTGGAGACAATTACAAACAGGCTCTTTCCCACACCTACATATACTAAACAAAATGCACCCTACCATATACGCGGACAAATGTCCCTGGTGCGACGGAAAACCTACTCTCTATCACATCACATGGGCCTGCCAAAAGATAGACGTGGTCCCCAAAATACAAAACCCGAGTGCGGAGCAGTGGGAGACTCTGCTGTCCAGCGACCGCTGTGAAGACCAAGAAGGTCTGGTACAGCGGGCTCAACGGGCGGCAGTGGCCAGCGGAGCCCTGGACTGAGGGCAACCGACCACTGATTAGAGGCGGACGACTTCGACAGAGAAGACTCCTGGGGGTAAAATCAAGGAGAAAACGTCTCTGAAGATGCTCCCAAACCGCAGGAAAAAGGACTAGAGTAAAATAAAGTTTTTCCTTCCTTCCTTCCTTCCTTCCTTCCTTCCTTCCTTCCTTCCCCCCCCCCCCCCCTTTCTCTCCCCTTTGCGCTTGTTTTAAACGCGGACGCCTGAAACGCTTTATCTCATTCCGGCCGTTGTTCGGGTGACACTCTTCGTTTTGGTTGGCGATGTTTCTCGAGGGAGAGTAAGTGGTTTCTTTCGCTAATGTTCACTTCACTTTCTTTTCAGAGCCACACTTCTGTTTGACTTGGTTGCAACATATTTACGGAGTGCTTTGAAAGAAAAATAAAGGGTGTTGGCGTTTTTTGAAGAGGAGAGCCTTGGACTTAGCTATTTTTTTGTCCGTAAGGTTTTTGTATCAAATAGATGCTTTGAAAATGCGCTGACAAAAAACAACTGCAGGGAGAGAGAGAGAGAGATAGGAGAGAGAGAGAGAGAATAAACTTTATTTATAGTCTTTGAAGAGGACGGCTCTCTTCTGGCGCAGGCGGGCTACTGTCGCTTGGTGGCCTTGATCTCTTGGATCTCGGCGACCTGGTCTGCTCTGTCTGTGAGCAACTTTTGCTGCTACAGGTCCGAGGTGCGCAGCGTGGTCTCCCACTGCTCCTCTGTGGTTATTCCGCTGAAAGGGTTTTTACTGCAGGCCCACATGAAGTGGTTGAGGTTAGTATACTCTCCGCAGGGAACACTGCCGAGAAATTGTAGAAGGTGCATTATTGAGAAAGCGCGTTTTTGTAGGTAGTTTTGGTTTTGATTTTTATGGGGTGTAACGTTTCAAAGCGACTCAGGATTTCAGGGACGACCTATTGGAGGTCTCCAGATAATTTAGACTACCTGCGGTTCTTTAATGTGCACATCGCACAGTACACAGAGCTCCAGCATTTGGCCTCGTTCATATTGCGACCACCGTGGCCGGGATCTAACCCGCGTCTTTCGGATCAGCAGCTGAGCACCATAATCACTGAGCCACCTTGGCGGAATTATAGGTAGTAGATGTTACTTTAAGACCAGTCGACCCCCTCAGCGTGAATGCCGTTAGTGCTTAAGCAAATCATTAACACGCTAAGTCCTTCCGGACGTGACGAAGAAGTCATTGAAGAATTTCCGGTCAGATTCTTACCTGTCAAAGCTATGAGAAGCTCCTTTCGGGCCTGCTCCGAATTATTTTGCACTACATCCGCTCCTACAAATCGCATAGCAATTAAGGTGTATTAAAAGCGCTTAAGCCCGCTTTTCAACGTGGCCGCCTCTGCCGGAATCAAACGCGCAACAGAATTTTATAGTTGCAGCGTCATCGGGCTGGATACGTTTGGAAGCAGGAATCCTCCACATTGTGGGGAAAAACACTCGTATGCTGTTTGTGTCCGGCTTGCTGCGCTTTAGTAGTATTCTCATTGTTTGCGACGCGGACGTTGCAGCCTCAGATCCAGGGAGGCGAGCCAGATGGGCCACGGTGGGGGTGGCGGGAAAGGGTAGGCGGGGGACTGGAAGGCTGCGTGGCGCTGTGTAAGGCAGCCTCAGTGCCCAAACTGTCCACACACATATGCAGAGCGAGGAGTTACTGCTATGTATAGTCCCTCCCATCAGCACCTCAACTCTCGCGCGACATACACCGCGGACACGTGCACTGCTCTGGCATTGGAACTTCAAGCCATTTACAATGGCATTGCTTCCCTACTGCTCGTTCCCACTTTCAATGCAGTTCATATTTACACCCACTCCTTCGCCACCCTTAAAGAGCTTAAGGCTGTTCGAAGCTCATTCGAGATTACACAATCAATTCACCTGCTCTGCGCAAAGTATCCATGATCTGTGCGCATACACTGGCTTCGAAGCCATACTCACGATCCACATAACATTCCAGCGGATGCTATGACTCACCTTGACACATTAGACGACCCGCCACCTTCCCCTCTTACTTCAGATCCATTCTTGTCCCATGTCTCCGATTCACAAGCTCTGCACCAGCGGACACACGCTCTGATTCCTCCGTGTTCGCACCCTCTACTCCGAAATCTTACTCGGCAGGAGGAGGTATCCTGGTGCCGGATTCGGGCAGGGGTGGCTCTGACCCCATCTGTCCGTCATCGTTGGCGTGACAAAGATCTGCCAGCAGCTGACAAGTGCCTTCACTGTGGAGCTGCACCGGACATTTGTGATGTGCGGCACTTGTTGTGGACGTGCTCAGCGACGGCTCCTATTAGAAAACGTCTCCTCAGGCAGGTCGGCCTGCGGTGGAACCACGAATGTGACTATGTGAAGTGGACTATGGACAATCACTTCCCCGGCAACCTCTGCGACTACCTCTGCGAAACTGGCCTTCACTCCTTCTTTTAACTTTCTATCTACTGCATTCAATTACCCCTTTCTAAACTTATGCCTCACAGTACAAATCTCGAATAACAAAAAAAGCCATCTCGCTCAGCAACGCACCCCGCTGAACTCGTATAACCATCAGTGGACGCTGGTGCGAGTTACAGTCTGCGGTTTTGTGAAGAGAGCCGTTCGAGGCCAAGAGAAAAAGATGCCTAGCGAGGAGTGTCCTCGAGCTGAAAGAGAAAATGACCAATCACTCGCAAGTATCCTCTCTGCCCTTGCTCCACTCATCCTCTGAAGACGTCTGCTTCTAGCATACTGGGCAGGCTGTGCTCCGTTGGTCTGGAGAAGGGCGAATAGATCCCGCCTTCTCCACACCGCTTACTCGGAGCAGTCCGAGCAGGCTTGCTAGCTCTGCGTTATTTTGTGCTGAACAGTATCCCGGACGCGGCGGCACAGTGACTGTGGCGCTGGCCCCGTAAGAAAGAGGTTGTGAGCTTCATCCCCGCCGCGGCGAGCTCATTAGATGGAGATGGAAGGGCAAAAATCCGCTTGTAACGAGATTTTGGGGCAGCTTAATGGACGCCTACGTGGTCCTAGTTGATCCCTAGCCCCCCTCTACAGCGCACATCCCCGCGCTTCGCTTTGGGAATGTTTGTGCTACCTGTATTCGCAAATAGGATTATGGACCAACAAGCCCAGCAGAACGTTTTGCTTAACTTTGTAATCTAAGTTTAAATAATACAACATTGCTAAAAGACGCCGCCGCGGTGGCTCAGCGGTTATGGTGCTCGGCTGCTGACCCGAAAGACGCGGGTTCGATCCCGGCCGCGGCGGTTGAATTTCTTTGGAGGAGAAATTCTAGAGGCCCGTGTACTGTGCGATGTCAGTGCACGTTAAAGAACCCCAGGTGTTCGAAATTTCCGGAGCCCTCCACTACGGCGTCTCTCACAGCCTTAGTTGCTTTGGGACGTTAAACCCCATAAACCAAACCAAACCATTGCTAAAAGATAACCTTACGGACTTGCAAAAGACCTACGATGGGCAAGGGTTGCGGTTAAGACATATGCGTGTTTTTTGGGATCTTCGGGGTGGCGCTGATACCGCTGAAAGGTCACACAGCAGCGGGTGAAAAGTAGTCTGGTCGGCAGGTCGGTTCACTCTTTTGATATTGTATACTTTAATTTCTCAAAACTTGCGAGATTCGAAGGCGCACTCATGTGTTGGTGTCACTTAGGTCAATGTAGGTCGTCCATGCTAGACAGGGTATCGTTCGCTCACATTATCTTTAGACCGACGTATAAGAAGTAATCCGGCCAGAATGAGAGGTAGAACGTGCGAGACAGAGTTTGGCTCCAAGCAAGACGGAGTGTCGTCCAGCGCCGATTGGCCAATCAGACGTTGATCAGCGCCGATGGCCCGGAGGAGGGGGGACGAAGGGGTTCGCGCCCACAGCGGAGTGGGGCCACGCCGGGAATAATAGATGAAAGCAGCGGACCAGGTCAGCAACAATCGCAGCCCTCTAGACGCGGGAGCTGCGATTGATATCGATCGAGTGCCGGACCCGGGGCCACTGCACGCTCCATGGATCAGCGTCGGGCATTTCCTCTCCCTAAGAGCGCGGCCAGGACGGAGGCAACCGGCCGACCGACCCTCGGCGCTGAAGTGGCACGCCACGCTGACGGAACAGGCGCCTGACGGGCCGCGCTCGAAGAGCCGAGAACGTGGGAGACTCAAAGGGCCAGAGGGCAGCCGAAAGTCCAGGCTCTTTCAGCTGAAATGACCCACTTCTTCAGGCAAGACAACACGCCGTCGTTGGCACGGCTTGCATTTCAAGCACGGGGTGCTTCTAACAGTCATTACTGGCGCTGACCTTCTAACTTCAAGTCAAAGGATGCGTGAAAACTTCAGTAAGACTGCAGACGGGGTTAGCTGGTATATCATGCTTATCAAGTTTTAATGCTCTGTGTAGCTGCTAACAACAAAGCAAACGCGAGACGCGAGAATACGGTGCCCTGTCCAGTTTCTTCCATGCCCTGTGCGCCCTCGGTTCTTTTCATGCGTCAGCATTAGAACCTCCAAGTTGGAAAAATCTGCACATCCGTCTGTGCGTCGGAAGCCTCGGTTGGCAGTGGCAAAGTGGGGAGAGGGGAACACCCTTCTCCACGGAGGACGGCGACGGAAGTGGGTGAGAAAAGAAGAGATCGCGGGGACTCCAACCACCCATTCCTCTTTTGCCACCTGCCATCCACGGCAGTGTGACACTCCGTACCCTTTCCATTCTCCAATTTTCAATAGAATTCACAAAGAAAACAGACGAAATTTAACATGCAAGCTTACGCATGCCTTTCAGCCGAATGCACTGGTAATTGTAGCGCTATACGGTGACTAGTTCACAAACACCTTGGCACGAGTACACCCAGATGTTCAGGAGTGATGTTTTGCGTAGACCGGCGACAGCGACCGCTCACTTTAACGACATACGCCGAGGGTGCAGACACATCAGAGGGGAAGCATTTAATGATTATGGTTCAGGCTCAGTTTGTCTGGCACTATCGACCGGTGCCCGTCATGTCTAAGAGGATAGCGAGGGAATGACTAGCAGAAACGAAACTTAAAGGTATAGAGAATGTGCGGTTGTTAGTTGCTTGACGCACACCTGCACGTCCGCACGCACGCATACACGCACGCAAGCACTGCGGTTGTGGTGTGGAAGTAAAATGTAGCCATATATGCTCAAACCTTAGCTAGTCTCTTAGTTGTGAGCTATTTGGTGGCATAACGCATTCTGTCGCGGGCTGAGGCGTCGCGTATCTCGGTTTTCTGCGAGCTATATTTCCAGATAAAAATGCATAAAGGAACGCAGGAATAGCCAGTGTGGCCACTGCTTAAACAGAACTTAAAATTTAGCTCACTGTTGTGCAAGTTTACACCGCGAGGGATATTTGAGGCAGACGTAACTATTTACTACTCCTTTTCATTGCTCAACATAAAATTTTAAAACCACCTTTCTAAAGCTTGTCCACACCTTACACAAAACGGTCGCAATGTTTTCCTATAGCCTATCCCCACAATCAGTTCACCGTCCAGGTTGTTGTTTTGTACCAGTTGGTTCACACACTGAGCTCTGCCTGGCATCTCCTAGATTGGTACTTTCAGTAGAGGTTGGAGCACCTAAAATTCTTCGTCGCCGACTCCTTCCCACTTCGATGATTGCCTAATCGGGGGCTAATTCACCTCTATTGCTTTCCGAAAACCATTAGCATAGAAAACCCTTAGCAGCTGCAATTATGGAATGACAGCTCCTCAATATAGCGGTTTTCCTGTCGAGTAAATAAAAAAAAGAGCCTTTTATGAAGCAAGGAAACCTCACACTCTTACCGACGGAGAAATATACTTGTCGATATGAAGGAAATGTTGGCCATTACGCTAAACGTTTTTGCCTGAAACTTTATCTCATGGCTGTGGTCGACGACAAACTATGTTCCGAAAAGAGCTATAAGACCTCGCTGTCGAGAACAACGCCAGCACACCACCAAAGAAGTCGAGCGCCCCTCGAAAACACTGCGCGCCTGAATTTCCACAGAGAACCGCTATCGTTTTCGACGTGGCCCGAGGGACAATTTTTTCCACGCCCTCGCCTCCATCCGTTCTTAGGCGTTGCCGTTTTTACTCGAGCTAATCCTTCACTGTTCCTGCCAATTTCAAGCACCGCTTTGTTTGCCAAAGAACAACGTCTCAGCGGAGCCACAGCGAGAGCTTTTCCGCATCCGATGAAAGTGTCGCGTGTTCGCTCGCTCCCTCACTAACGGGCCGAGCTCCGAAGGCGATCGTGCAATAGCGGGTGGGCGGGCGGAACACATCGCGATTGAACGAGAGAAGAAAGAATGAGCGAAGAAAAAAGAAAGAACAGGGAGCCCGGTACGCGAGTGGAAGCGTAGGCGCACAGAGGAGAAGGAGAGGGCGGCTGGAATGCAACTGCATATGGGCGCCAAAGTTTGCCTCTCGACACAGGCGCTGCTGTCGACAACGTCGCGACGTCATTAATTTTCGCGCGGCAATGACGATATTTGCGAGCAAAAGAGGGCGCGAAAAACCCTCGCCAGTCGACAAGATGGCGGCGTGGTTGCCACCGCCTTCTCTGGCGTCGACGGCAAAGACTGCGCGCGAAAGAAAGCATTCGTTTTCTTTTTTGCGACTCTCTTCCGTTCCTTCCTTCGAGTTGTAATAGCAGGAAAAAAGATGAATTTTTTTTTTTTTTTGAGCGAACGGTTGCCTCGGCTTCCGCCTGAGGTTTTTGCGCGAGCGTGATATTCAGCTCAGTCAAATGGGCTGTGATTGCCCGTGACAATCTCGTGGACAGCGTCTGACTTGAAACTGGGGCTGGAAACTAGAAATTCGCCCCCTCTGCTCCTCCTCTAAAGGGAGAGAGCGCTCACCATGATTTGCAAGCATCACGAGAGGACGCCATAGCCGCGTTAAGCTACTGTACACCCAAAGATCGTGTTCTATGATACAAGGCAAGCAAATGAAGCATAATATGTAAGTACTAATATAATATATGTGCACGCATATAAAATTTGCACATTATATATATTTCATTAATATTATTATTATTATTATTATTATTATTATTATTATTATTATTATTATTATTATTATTATTATTATTATTATATTATATTATCTAAAATAGCGAAAGTACACTTAATTCAACAAGACAAGTCATCAAGTCATTTTGCCGTCAGCACTCATGTATCTCGTCACTGCGGATAACTATCTGTTATAAAAAACAGTCGAAGAAAGAAAGTTAAAAAAATTGACGCCCTTTGTAAACATACAACGAACAATTTGTCTTAAGTTCTGATTTGAAAATAACGCGAGACTACGTCACTAATATAGTCATATTTGAAGTAAGGGTGTGACATAGTAAAATAATTAGCCAGCCTACAGCCCGTGTCATTCTGTTTCCTCTGGCCATTTCACAAATAAATAACTTGCCTCAGACAGCGAAATCACGTGCAGTAACTTAGATTAAGGACTTCGCTATTGACTGACATTTACGCTTAAGGTATGTGTTTTATTACTGTCCACTTGGGGAACACCTTTCGGTGCAGTTATCTTCCCTTGTACGTCAAACGTGCCTTATTTATAAGCACTCCAACAGGTGCCAGAAAAAAAAAAAAAATCTAAGACAGGCTTCGATGCGGAAATCTTTTTTTATTCTATTTACGAGTGTTGTCATTTTTCTTCAAGTACAAGCCAAATCACGATGCTCTTTTAATTTTCAAGCTTAAGTTCAATCGCAAGTAGACGCTTGTCATGGCGTGTAGAATAACTGCAGGAGGAAAATTGTTTTCAGCTATCGAGCGCAGCTATGACCTACAGATATCGCCAGTCAGAAAAACTAATGTTGTATACCTGGTGAGCCAAGTTAAGAATTGAGTCATATTTAGGGAACGACTCTGAAGCAGAACGTTTTTAGATAGCGCAATGCAGAGAGGTACAGAATGGGGCAGGAACTTGTTTGCAGTAAACATTTTAACGCGAACATTTAAAGCTAGGAGCCAACATGGATGTATTGCATATCTCTGTAGTAGCATTTAGACCACTTTCTTGCTTATTAAGTCGTGACATAATGAGGGGTTTAACGTCCTGTGGAGGGCTCCGGCTTAATTTGGATCACTTCGGATACTTTAACGTGCGATAACATTGCAGAGTACACAGGTGTTTCTGTATTTTGTATATTGCCTCCGTCGAAATACTGCCGCTGCGTCCAGGAGTGAAACCACGACCTCGAGATCAGCAGCCGAGCGCGACAGCCACTAGGCCACCGAGGAGGGGCAGTCCTCAGACACACAAGACACATAATACGCAAACAAGATATGTGTGCACACGCATGCACACACACACACATACGCGCGCAGGCACGCACACACGCACATAGTAATTGCTTCCCAAGTGTGAGCGGTGCAGTTTCCCTTTAGACACACAATCCCTTTTAATAGTTGGTTGGTTGGTTTATGGGGTTTAACGTCCCAAAGCGACTCAGGCTATGAGAGACGCCGTAGTGGAGGGCTCCGGAAATTTCGACCACCTGGGGTTCTTTAACGTGCACTGACATCGCACAGTACTCGGGCCCCTAGAATTTCTCCTCCATAGAAATTCGACCACCGCGGCCGGGATCGAACCCGCGTCTTTCGGGTCAGCAGTCGAGCATCATAAGCACTGGGCCACCGCGGCGGCCTCTTTAAGTTTGATGCACAAGTAAAAACAAAATTTAGCTCCTGAGTGGCAAGTAAGAATTATTTTTGGTATTCCTTGTGCGAGCACATTACGGAATTGCATCTGCACGAAACAAAAATAAAAATGAAAAAAAAACGCATATTTTTTTATACATAGGATAATTCAGTTTTAGAATGTAACCAAGTATGATATTGCAAAAAAAAAAAAACGGAATTAAATATAGCTCTCTCAAATAAGCTTATGAGAACGACTTTTAACTATGCAGTAGCGTCATTATTTAACGGTTTAGGCTTCCTACGATGTCTAATTCTATCCTGAAAAGAAAATAAACGCGAGCCTTTCATACATTGCTTCAGTCTGTTCGAATTCCCCGAGCGGATAGTCACGCCGCGCAATACTAACACACGCTGCCTCTACAGCACACAACCGCCTGTGTTACAGTTTTTTAACGAGTGAACTTCTTGCGGGAGCCACTTGTTACGGAGCGAAGAGCCGAGAGGGAGCACAAAATAAATGGTGCCGTTGCGATTCCAGCGACCTTTAATCAAGCGTCTTGACGCGCCATGATTTGATAACGCGGCGGTTCATCCTTTTCCTTCTTTCTGCGCGTTCCCTCGGCGCCCGGTCTGTTCTTGCCAGTCCGCGGTCTCGACGCTTAATTGGGTTTATTACTCGCGTGAGGAAAAACGCAGCGGACGGCCTTTTTTTCTTCTCGCTACAAGCTTGTCGGCGTTGTTACTTAGTGGCTGAATGTGCACGCCTTAGCGTGAAACTCAAAGGCAGTGGGAAGCGGCAAAATGAAGCGAACGTCGCGGGCTTGTTTTTTGGCACGGGCTAACACAGTGTTCGCGCAAAGAGTGTTCTCTTTTCTCCGAGTAACAGAAAGAGAACGCTGTGTTCTCACTGGGAAGATAGCATTATGGTTTCCGTGTTCTGGCTGCCTTTGAGGGTGCGACAAAAAGAACTGCGCGGTACTTGTTTAGCGGGCCCATTAATGGGACCTGCGCACTTTTTGTTATGCAGCAATGAATTCTGCTTTCCCATTGTCAAGAGTCGGCATGGAAGAGAAGAAAAAACAAAGAACGTGACACATATGAAAAAATTACCGAAGACACTTTGGAAATTCTAAAGCGTGCTTGGCGAAAGCCTTGTGGTCAACCCACCGCCGCTTCCCCGAACCAGTTGGTGCGCAATCACTGGGCCGCTTCGGAGCCATGCGTCTCACTCACTCGACTGCAACGAGGCGTCTGGCGAAGGAGCGGCGGTGCAACTCCCACCGTCGACGCTCGTGCGCTCGTTCTACTGCTACTGTGTGACGTCACAGTTGCTATGCACAGCTGCACCCACCCACCTGCGCGCCGGTTGCTAAGGAGGGGAGGAGGTTGCGCCGCTGCGCGGAGGAGAGGCCACAGTTGGCACGATTCCCGGGTACGGACCGACGCCTCGAACATGGGTCATTAAGGCTTTCGCCTTAATATTACGAATTGTTACTATTTCCGACCTTACGATAAGAGGAGGTACCGGTTGCTCCAGACTGTGCTTCTGAGACTGAAACTTGCTAGAAGACACCTCTTTAGACCCATGAAACAAATCATATCGTTTGTTTGCGCTCGAAATTTTGTGTTTTACTCCTTTAGGTTAGTAAGCTGCATCCGGCATGTGAGACGTTGTCTGCTGGGAGGCTCCCGGTCATTTAGACCGCATGGCGTATTCGAAAACATGCAAAATATCAAATATGAAAATATCGTGCGAAAATATCAGCACACGGATTTTTTCGCGATTTGCCTGAATCGAAACGCGGCTGGCGCTGCCGGGAATTGAGCTCACCATCACAATGCCATAAGCTGTCACGCACTGCGATGCATTATTCATAATAATCATCATCATCACGAGCCTGACTACGCTCACTACAGGGCAAAGGCCTGTACTATGCCTCTCCAATTAACCCGGTCCTTTTCCTGCTGTGGCCGCCGCATCATAGCCAACTTCTTAATATCATCCGCCCACCTAACTTTCTGCCGCCCCCTGCTACGCATGCCTTCTCTTGGAATCCACTTCGTTACCCTTAAGGACCAGCGGTTATCTTGAGTTCGCATTACATGCCCTGGACAGGCACATTTCTTCTTATTGATTTCGACTATAATGTCATTAACCGCCGTTTGTTCCCTCACCCACTCTGCCTGCTTCAGGCTTCTGAAAGTTACACCTATAATTTTTCTTTCCATAGCTCGCTGCTTTGTCCATAACTTAAGCGGAACCCTTTTCGTTAGCCTCCACGTTTCTACCCCATAGGTCAGTACCAGTAGGATTCAGGCGGAGCAAATGCCGACATGCCACCGTGCGGCTAATACCGCCTGTACATTTACCCAACCACCACCGCCGCGACCACCACTACTACCACTGCGGTGCTTTGTAATTATTTTCGTTTTTTTTTCTGGTTCAACACTTGAACCAAATAAATCAGTCGTCATACGCCGTCACCAAATTTCGCACGTTGTACAAGTAGCTGAAACTGAGTATAGCCAGGCACTCGCGAACACCCAACAATTTAATAAGGTCACTAAGTATCCCCATTTGTCGTTCTACCCAAGTTGAACGCGAGGCTTCAGCTCCGATATTTTCTTGCCCATAACACTCATAATCCCTCCATTACTCACTAGATGTCGTCCTTTGGAATGGAAACGGAGAGCTCTTTAGCCAGCGTATATGCCCCATCAGGGCGCGCTTTGGCTACGATTTCTCTAAAATGAAGCAATATAGGACACCGCAATTAAAGGTACGAACACAATCGATTGCGATGGTGCCGTGTCGTGACAAACAGCACTAGTCTACATACGTTGCGCACCTTGTGCTTCAACGTTACCGGTACCCATTAGGGTTCGGAGCATCAAAGCGCCGCGAAGCACGGGGCGAACCTTCGTCCTCCCGAACAACAGATGGTTCTCCTCGGCTTCGGGGTGACAGCGGTCAAGCTTCTCCTGACTAGCGTCCATCAATCTCAGCCGAAGCGTGCTGGCAGCGTCGAGTGATTGGTGGTCTCTCCCGGAAGGAAGAAGCAAGCTGGTGTGCGTGCAGTACCCGACTGCGCTCACGGCCCTAAAGATTGAAGAGTAACCCCTGTCTTCGTATATATATATATATATATATATATATATATATATATATATATATATATATATATATATATATATATATATATATATATATATATATATATATAGACACTCAGAGGTTTATTAGTTCCAAAGCAAATTGCCACAAGACCCAGGAAGGGGACTTCTATACGCTGTCCCGGGGCGTTAGTATATAGGCCGGGGGAAGGGAGGAAGATGAAAGGAAGAGGCAAGGGTGATGGCAGCTTCGGATAAAGGACGGCCGAGGCAGGAATGAGAGCCGGGTCATCCTAATTGAACGGAGATGCCGTGCATGGCGGCTATTGTCTCCGATGCCGTGCCTCCAGAAGGGGTATCGATGCAGTAATCCGCACCCATTACCATGCCAACAACAGGTCCTGTCCCGTCGACCAGTGCTTCCCGACGGCAAGAAATAGAATGAATAAAGGAATTTACGAATAAAAAGTCACTTCGCGCTTAGGCGACATCTGCACCGCCATCCGTTATGCGTGGCGAGCACGGTTTCGGTTGTGACAGATATATCGGGTGAGACTCCGAGTGTTGGGGAGGTCCGGACGATGAGCGCTCCGGCTCTTCGCCTGCGGGTGGGACACGCAGAGGAAAGGCTGATCTCTCGCGTCGTTTGGGTTGGGGTTGTAGCCGTGCCGATGCTTTTAGCGGGCGACGCGGCTGCGTGACTGAGCGTCTCGGTGGGAGCTGTGCCGGAGAACAGAGTGCTCTTTGTTGCTCGCAATCGAGTTGTCCGCCTCGGACAGGTTCTTTTTGCACTAGCGGCTCTTCTGTCGTTAATGCTTTGACCGCTGCCTGCACCGCCCATCGTCGCCATAGAGATGCGAAGGCGGGTAGAGAAAGTGAAACGAACAGACCAAAATTGGAGTCAAACATAAGGTCTTTTTTTTATTCGATCAATCAATATATGACGGGGAGAGAACTTCGTGGAGGTCAACCCCCTATTCTCAACACTACTTGACAGATATACATTCTGGGGAATGTGTTGCCGAGCGGATTGCGCATGCGCCATAAACTACCTCTCACATGTTAAACCGAGAGGAAGGGCCGATGATCTGGTTTAGGGTAGAAGCTCTAGAAGATCACATGATTGTAAATCGGTAAACACCTTTCAACAGTTCCCCTCTGTCAATTGAACCAACCGCATCGCAATTTCTGACCTTTGGGAGTTCACACCTCGCGTGTGTAGAGAACAGAAACTACCGCTTCTGAACGCGGCATTGTTACGACGGCACCAGGACCAAGAAATATGAAACGGGCAGCACCACGGCAGGCGCAGTGCCGCACTGCCCTGAAGATCTGGTAAACATGCATTACATGGTCGCCTGTGACAAATATATATATATATATAGCGAAGTATACGCTTCGTTAAAGGAAACATATTTATTCAACTCGACGTTTCGATCGGAACACCGATCTTCTTCAGGGGTGATTTTACATTGTGAATGCATCCCCTTTTATAGCGGCGGGCACAGAACAGGCAAGTGGGAAACACAAAGCACATAGCAAAAAAATACGCATAAAAATTATTAGAGGAGTGCGACCCACACACACATACACCATATATATATATATATATATATATATATATATATATATATATATATATATATATATATATATATATATATATATATATATATATATATATATATATATATATATATAAGGACAGAGCCTGTCCTTTTTCAAGTGGTGGTCTCTATAGTGCTTCTCTAATAGTGGTCTCTAAGTGCGCTGGTTCATGACCTGAATGTCACGTCACTGTAAACCATATATCCAGCTCATGGGAAGCATACTTCAGCTGGCTTAAAATTTGGGCACATATAACGGACTAGGTGCCAGACAGCACGCACAT
This sequence comes from Amblyomma mixtum, assembly GCF_055824585.1. NCBI lineage: Eukaryota > Metazoa > Arthropoda > Arachnida > Ixodida > Ixodidae > Amblyomma > Amblyomma mixtum. The sequence continues at coordinate 217,849,290 of NC_143012.1, read as the reverse complement.
GTTTGTTGGTGTCATGCAGACCTCGTAGGAATTCTCAAGTCATGCAGGGGCCGTATTCGGCAGCGATCCCTTTCCGTTCCAATCCAATCTGTCCTCTGCCATTGGTCACTACTCCCATTGCCGTAGGGGGTCAAAGCAGACGTTACGCTAGTCGTCACAGAAACATACCCATGACGTCATCACCTGCTTGCATAAACATGTCTAGAGCCCATGGCGCACTGGCCGACCGGTGACGCCGCCCACGAGTGACAGAGCGCGATGACACGTTTGACACATCTGACCAGCTTTATTGGCCGCCGTGGTGGCTCAGTGGTTATGGTGCTCGGCTGCTGACCCGAAAGACGCGGGTTCGATCCCGGCCGCGGCGGTTGAATTTCTTTGGAGGAGAAATTCTAGAGGCCCGTGTACTGTGCGATGTCAGTGGACGTTAAGGAACCCCAGGTGGTCGAAATTTCCGGAGCCCTCCACTACGGCGTCTCTCGTAGCCTCAGTCGCTTTGGGACGTTAAACCCCATAAACCAACCAGCTTTATTGCCGCTAATTATGTCCACTAAACTGGGCGTCGTTTGTACGTCGAATTGGCGCAGCATAGTCCATGACTCGGTCTGACTGGATGGGGCGGCGCCGCGACCAGACAGGCTGTGTCTGTGATCAGAAGTTCGATTTCTTATCTGCTGTTTCTTTCGTCACATTGACATCGCCTCCATCGAAATGCGGCCTTTGAATCAGCAGCCAAATGCCAGAACGACTGTGCCACCACGGCGGTTCTTATGGAAGGCAGTGTGGTGGCTGCATCGTACGATTTGGCTGCATCGTGCTAAAATACATCCGCTTTCGAAAGCATGCAGGTAAAGCAACCCCTCCAGTGCACGTAACTAGTCGAAAAAGCCAAATTTTGTCGATCCACAGTGCCAAGAGTAATCGCGTATTCGAAATTGTAAGAACTGATATGGCTACTACTAACGACCGGCTACAAATCTTTATTTGCAGCTAGATGCCTAACTCTGCTAGTTAAAAAGTTAATTGTTAAAAATTAGTTGACAAGCTTACTACCTAAGACGATTCGCCGGTTTTCTTGTGTCCACCAACACTGGTAATATTATGCCGCAAAAGCTATATTTTTACCCCAAAAAACCTATCTTTGAAAATTTTTGAATGTGTGTTTGAAACATCCGGTATACTGCAACATAAAGCCATCTCATCGGCGGAGCAAGCAGCTTTTTTTCTTCTTAGCTTTCATTCGAAAGCCCGTAACATGACTCGAGGGAAACACGCGTCATAAAAATGACTTAACTCCGCAGACGTTTCGTGGGGGTGTAAGCGGGGGAGAGACTTGTGGACTTTATTTGGGATTCCCTAGCAACGCGGTCACCTTTCGGCGTACAGACAAGCACCAGAAATAATCTGTCACTCAGAAGTTGGTTTTTGTTTCCCTTGAGATTTCTGTTTAGAATCCCTTTAAGAGTCAGAAAGCAGACAGGATGGACCGAAAAAAAAAATCAGTTATTAATATTAAAACAAAAACGAACAGAAGGAAATGGAGATGTCTGGGATATGAGGTGTGGTTTAAAGATATCCAACGGCTTCTATGGGCAACTGAAGTAATTCTAAAGGAGGCCGCTAACGACAGATAGTCAAGAGGGAAGGTGAGGATACAAAGTTGTGTGGTATAGGCCGGCCATAGTTTGCGTAGTACTAGAAGTCGTTGAAATATTGACCGATTGCAATCTTTTTATTCAGGATCCATGAAAGAGGTTTCCGTTCTGAGATTCTGTTCTGAGGTTTCTTACTAACGATGGTGGTAGTGACTATGCATATTTAGCAATCAATAGACAATCAACTGAGGAGGGTACGTGTTACAACATCACAATAATCAATAAATACTGCGGACATGTAGGAACACGAAATAAGCAAAGCCCATTTAATCAGCGAACATGGTGAATCAAGGCATAGAATAAATTGGATCTGTTTCTCGTGCGCTAAAGTAACTGAAGGGGAAAAGGAGGTGAGAGCACAAAATACAGGTTGAAGCGAAAAAAAAAAGCGAGCCGAGGTTTCGCGTGTAAAATAAATGCCCTGGTCATTGCCGCTATACACGCTGCCCATAATATCAGTAGACATGAAGTAATGCTTTGTTCACGTTTCATGAAAAGCAAAAAGAAGAAAAGAAAGGAGTGGTTTGCAGTAATCTGCTTTTCATAGAAACACAAATATAACGTGCATAGCGCCGATTGAAGAGGGTCTTGAGCAACTTAGCGTCTCGAAATTGAGTGGGTGAAAGCTGAAACTTCATCTTTTCTTTGCGGCTGCATCTCATGTTCGTCGCTTAAATTAAAATCTTTGTGATATCAGTCACAATTTGCCCCTACCTTTTTTCTTTTTCCGCGCTTCGTGTTCCATACAGCCGGAGGCACGTCGCCCAGCTTAGCGCGTTATCTGTGCCGATTTCTTCGTCCTTACAAAATCGCCAACAGACTCTGTTCTCTCCGCATTAGGACATTCGTGCGGGCGTGTGCTCGTTAGATTTTTTCTCTCCCCCCCCCCTCCTCCCTCCCCGCTGGGCCGTCGTCCAGCGTTGAGCATTAATTGGCTCAATTTTCTCAAGGGTGGAGTCGCCAAGTTTTTCAAACGATCGCCAAACAAAAAGGAAACAAGGATGGGAAAGCCAAGAAAGAAAACCATTGCTAGGAAGAAGGGAACAGAGGAAAATGGACTAGGGTAACGTAAAAAGATGAACAGAAAGGAACACGAAGCCTTAAAAGGGAGAAGCGTGTTCAAGGGACAAAGCGGGAACTATGTCGGAGAACGTGGGGCACTGTCGGACAGGGGAAGGCTGAAGGAAGGCGGTTGTACGCCAGGCCTTGGCCAGCTGTACGAGGGGAGGCCGCGGACCACGCCGAAGGGTTCGCCGCCTTGAACTGCGCGGAGAAGACGCGTACCCTTCGGGGCATTGTGATAGCCTCGGCCGTGGTGGTATTTTTGTTTTGAATTTTTTTTTTGAGGACCGGAAATGGCGCAGTATCTGTCTTACATATCTCGGTGGACACCTGAACCACGTGCTTGAAGAAAACAGCATAGCAAAAGGGAAAAGAGAGAAGACGGGACAGGCGCTGACTAGCAACTGAAGGTTCATTGCAAGGAACACAAAAAATGCACTCTCTACACCAACAACACTGATAAGATAACTTCAGTCATGATGGCCAAGATACAATAGTTCTGAGCCACGCCTGTACCACGCCTTAAAGAAAAGGAGGAAGGTGGGAGTGAAAGAAGAAAGGTTGGAAAGAGGTGCCGTAGTGGAGGACTCCGGAATATATTTCGAACACCTGGGGATCATTAACGTGTACTGACATCGAAAAGCACAGGGGCGCCTTTTGCGTTCCGCCTCCATCGAAACACGGCCGCCGCGGTTGGGTTCGAACCCAGGTACTCCGGCTCGATAGACGAGCACCTTAACTACTGCAGAGCCATCGCGGAGGGTCATCTTTGCATTTTAACCTGAGAGCGTTAGTACCGCGATGTCAGAAAAAATTTTTCCGGCGTCGACTTCACCGTTGGCGACCGTTAGAAGCCGTGCAGTTGGAGCGGCCATAGCAACCGGCCGTTTGGGCACCTAGGTGGACCACAGAGGTCACCTGACCTCGTGGAGTCATCACAAACGGTCCACCGGATTGTGAGCAAACGGACCACCTCGGCAGGCGGAAGTTAATGATTTATCGCGAGAGGCTGCTTGTGAAGATCAACCTGTGTCTCACAAGCCCCACCGGTTGTGGCACCTGCCATCACAGGGCAGGAGGACATCGCTTGACCGCTGTACAATTGCGCCAGGTGCGGTATGAGGACTTCCAGCGATCTATATATGCAAAGTTGAGAGTAACCGATTCCACATACATTGGCATTAATCCATTAACGCTATCTCACTATACCCTTTAGGCGAAGCTGAAGTGTCGCCTTTTTTTTTAGTTAACCTGTGAGCATAGAGAGCAGGGTTGTTTACGGACCGAACGGTCGGGTCGATTCAGGCGTATAAGGGCTTCCAAAAATGTTGTTACCTTCAAAACGCACTTTTTACCTTTTGTCCGACGAAGGCCTCTTTTTGATAAAGTGCGACGCCTTTAGTTGACGTCCATTCCTTACCAGTTTCTCCCCTGTGGCTGCAATCGGTTACGAAAAACCTTCATGAGAATTATAGCAAGACAGCAACCTAATCAAAGCCCATGAAAACAAAAATCCTAATTCCATAAGGCTGAGCCATAAAGCAACATGTGTAGTTGGGAGAGGGCGCTAGGAAGAATTTCCTCTCTGTGGTCGCGTAAGGAATATCGGCGTGGAAGTAACTGGTCACAAATTTGAAGGCAGATGAAGCCGTATAGATACCGTTGTGGCGTGATCGCTGCGAAGTGGGGAGAACGCGTTTACGATTTTTTTTTGTTTTTTGTATGGGACGCTTAAATTCGCATGTAAGACTGCGTATAAATTCTTAATTATGTTGGGCATTTGACATAATGCAACTCGACATCGACAGAAAGAAAGATAAAAACGACGAAAAATAAATTAAACGGCATGCAGAAAGTAAAGATTCCTACTCGCGGAATGCCTTCAAAGGCAACGGACATGTAACCCACAGCTGCCTTCCCCTGGATGTCCTTTACAGACACATTCTAGGCTATAGACGCTGCTACTGCGAACATAGGCTGCGCCCGGTGAAGGCCCTTCTTGTAGACGGACATAATGACGGCCGGGGTTTAATTAACAACGGTTCCCCTCCCTGCAGACCCTCTACCTATCCCCTCCGAATCCCTTTAATTTCGCTCTTATTTCGCCGTGCCGGCCCAGGGAGGAGAACAGGGGGAGGCCACGGCGGCAGGCTTCATTCTGTCCAGGGATGGCGGGCAGCGGGGACGATTAATGTTCGCCGAAAACGAGGGAGGGGGACCGTTCGATCGTTCCCCCCCCCCCCCCCCCCTTTCGTCTAAATTACGTCGATCTGAAGTTGCACGTAGAGGGGGACAAGTGGATGAGTGGGGATACATCGCTGAGACGTGCCCTGCGCAAGGCTGCCTTCACCCTCCCTTCTTCCCCCTTCCCTGCTCCCGTGACTTACTCATTTTTCTACCACTCTTTTATTTGAGGACGGGAAGAACCGACCACATTTGGGAGCGTAATTGCGCTAATACAAAACTGCCATATCGTATTGGCTGCAAAGAACATGTCACAAAGAGCACATTGATGGCAAAGAACATGTTGTAAGGGCTGCATTGATGCCCCCCTTGCGTGTCTGCGACCCTGCTCAGGTTCCCCTGCGTCCCTTTTCTGAGTGAGAGTAATTGAAAGCGTGTATAAACCTGGTACAGTATACTTGCATCACTTTCATTACTTTTAGGGCTGTGCGAATATTAGAAATTTACGAACAGCCAATCGAATATCATCCTATTCGATTCGTTCGAATTAAGTAGCACGCGTTCAAAATTATTCGAAACGGACCGAGTATGCTTTCCAGTAGTCGAAAAGTTTTCGAATAATTTGCACGACGTTCAAGTAAGGCACGCCGCAGTTCCCTCCGACTACTTTTTCAAAAACAGGGTCCACTACTACGCCGCACAGCATGCTAACGCAAGCTGTCTTCACTCTATGAAGAGTTTAACTCAGCGACACGGTTCTGTAGTGCATCGGTGGTTATAATGCTATCTATGGCCTCCAATACAGGCCGACGTGGCAGCGCTTAGACTTGTTTAGCAAACCGAGCCATGTTGCCTGATCTCGGAGGTCATGGCTCGTAAGTAGCTTTTATAGTTGTAACCTATTAAGTGTTGGTGTCTAGTCGTGTTTCACCATGTTCCGTATTCGTATTTACACTGGCTGCTGAAAAAAAAAAAAATACCTAATCGTTAACTAGCGCCTTATTAAGGTGTGGGTCTAGTTTTTCTCAATCGAAATCAGCGCAAAATGATAGATTTTCTGTACGTGCTAACAGCCACAAAATTTGTGGGATGCGTGTTCTCAGATGAAAGTATATTGTAGCACTGCCTAGTGACCAAAACGACTGATAGTGTTACCAGCTGATGAAGCATTTACGTTCCCACACACCTGCCGATATTTCATGCTATTGGTATGCGTGACTGCGTCGAAATAAAATTTTTTCCGCACCCCCCCATACCGCAAACTTTTGCGGCGGTTAGCATGTGTGACATAACGGACATACATGATATAATTAACGTCGCGCACCCCATTGAAGGAGGTGGTGCGGCGACCCGTGTTGCCTCTTTTGACAGCGTTTATCGGTTTCACACGTTTATTAACTTTGTGTGAATACTTCCACAAGTAGCGAATATATTCCGGTGGTATTTAGTTCGACTGAATTCTGTAACTATTCGATTTGTTTTTTCTCTACAATATTCGTATTTGATTCGATCTTGAGAAAATACTTTTCGCACACCTATATTAGTTTTATATCTGAGTTGGGAGGTGACGGCATCCTCATCTGGAGCCGACTACTTCCTCTCTAGCAACCGCATTTTTATTAATTCAGAGTGTGATGATTTCGCAGCGCGCGCACACGCACACACGCACGCACACGCACGCACACGCACACGCACGCACACGCACGCACGCACGCACACACACACACACACACACACACACACACACACACACACACACACACACACACACACACACACACACACACACACACACACACACACACACACACACACACACACACACACACACACACACACACACACACACACACACACACACACGCAGACACACACGCGCGCAGACACGCACACGCAGACACACACGCGCGCAGACACGCACACACACACACGCGCACACGCGCACACACGCAGACACAGACACAGACAGACACAGACACACACACACTAAAAAAGGTGTGACCGCAACTCCTAACAGAAAGAATCGGGCTCCATGGAGTCCTTCAGGGCGAACTAAACATCCGCGAACAATACATACAAGAAGTCGCGCCTGCCGCACCTGCACCAAACACGCACATGGTCATGACATAAAACTATGTCGAGATTGTCTTCTTTATTTAATTGCTGGGAAAATCCATCTTTTTCATACAGCCTCTTTGTGCATGCGCGTCTCTCCTCTTCTGCCTTCTCTCAAGCCCCTCTGGTAGAAAAAACCACGCATGCGCAGTTCATGCAGATGACAAGTTCAACTGACAGATGGCGCAAGCTGGAAGCCAATTGTAGAGACAAAGTGCTGGTATCACATTTTGTCATGCTCTTTTTTGTATTACTTATTTATCCCGTTCTTATTGGTATAAGTGCTGCCTATGACCTGAGCATTCATTGTTGTAGCAAGCAATGGTGGCCGCCGGCTCCGTTAATGAAGGTAGGGCTGGAAAAATGTGCTGAGGCAAAATAATGCTTGAAAGAATAATTGTACTAAATAGAGCATCGGGTTTTGTCTGCCTGAGAAAAATAAGCGCACCCTTGAGGAGCCCTCTCAATTACTACTTACAATTGATGGTTGTTAGTGTTGCTAGAACTAGAGGGTCGAGTAACCCAGCCAGTGCGTGCTCATGCTCTTGCACATCTTCATACGTGGTTGCCAAAGCAGAAAGATCTCTTTCTTAAGCTCGCTGACTCTTGAAATCTATTACAAGTCATCCCTTTCACCATGTATCTCCGCTGCGAAAGGGTCCATGCCAGGGACCCTGCCTGTGTATACACCGAGAGGGTCGTTATCTCTTGATTGCTTAACTGATGGCGAAAACCAGGTTTTCACCCCCAATTTTCGCCCCAGAAACGCTGCCTTTGCATACACACACCGGTGGCGTCGACATCGCCGAGAGCTCTGGCTGCGAGGCCGACGACGCCTTTTCACCACGAGTCCGCGAAAGCCTCGAAGCCGTTAGCGGACGCATGTGCAGCCATTGTGCCCCGTTTCGTGCATAGGCCCATTCTCGCTGAGACAATGGCATCGCTCAGAAGAGGTCTATCCGCCTCCGCCGTCCCCTCTCTCCCTTCCGTTCCTCGTCGCGAGCAAATCAGCGCCGAGCGACGCACAACAATGTAGTCGTCCACCGGTGGAGGAGGCGCCATTCCTGAAGAAGACGGCGTCCGTCCATTGTGTTAGCGCCGAATTCGCCGGCGTACAATGAATACTTAACGAGAATGCTTTCTCCGCCGCCTAAAGGGGACGCGGCGGCTCCCCCTTCCGCCGACTCGAGCAGCAGCCGGCCGCGGTCAAAGGAGGCCCTGGTCTTACGCTGATCCCCAATTATACCCGTCGCAAGCAACGCAGTGCTTAGCAAGTGCTTCGTTTCAGAAATGTTCGAGCTTTCGTTAGACTGTGGCTGGTAGGAAATGTGCCCAATCGGCAACCTTCCGCTAACGAATGCTGTCCGTAGACGGAATCCGCGACGTCCGGGTTGGCGCACTAGAACGGCCTGAAGAGATATGGTAAGATAACCACGCTCGCCGGCTTACCGAGGCGTATGCGCGGTTTCAGCGATAGTTCCTGTTGACGACTTGCCATAATTTATGCAATACATTGAGGCCCTGACTATCTGAGATCCATACGATAAGAAACCAACTTATCTTTGGGGTAAATTGAAAGTCCTTTCTAGCTGCCGCAGTTTGCGGTATGCTTGCATGCCCTGCAAAGGATTAGCAGTCTCCAGCGCAGCGTTTCCAATGCAGGTGGTTCATGTAAATGTGCCGAAGTGAAGAAAATGACTTACCTGAGTATTCGTTATTTTATTTAGAAGGTCTTTCGAATAAAAAACAAAAAAAAATTTCATCATTCAGCACTGGCTCACATGTCACCCCTTGCAATTAACCAGTTCGGCTAGCTGATAAGAAGCGATTAGAACGATCAGTAATAACTGATTAACTATGCCGGCTTTGTAAGCAGTGGAAACGAAATTTCTACTCTGACCCCATTTTTTTTTTGCAAAAACTTTCAAAAAGGCGAAGATTCCGAAGTATTGAAAATCTAGTTCTACGACTGTGTAGGTCTGTAACTAAAAAAATAGATTCAAATTATAAAAAAATTGTAAGCTACATCTGTAAGAGGGTTTAAACGCAGGTAAGAGAGTTTAAAAGGCGTTGCAATGTATGCTAATTTTGCCAGAGGTGTGCAAACAAAATAATGAAAGTGTGCAAAACAAAATTCAGGACATTAATTTGTAAGCATTAAAACAGCTTGCCAGTTGGGGGAAGCTTTTGTTAAATTTTAAATTGTTCTCTAGAGCTTAATACGCATCACCTCAACTGTACCTTGCATCATACTTCCCTAGCTCAGCCAAAGACTGGAACGGACTTCAACACGACGTCACTGCAACAACCTGTCCATCCTCATTTTCGAATTTTTGAACTGTCATATTTAAAGAATAATATCTTTGTGCATAAAGTTTGATTCTATCTGTACTCACCCCTTATGTAATACCCCTAAGTGGGGGTCTTTTAGGTAATAAAGTGAAGTGAAGTGAAGCACATCTAATATCAACATACCTGTGTTCCTCGGCGCACATCAGCTTATGTCTGCGGTTCCTCAAACATAAACTGGAGATGCGTCTGCACTGAAGTTCATTTTTAAGCTAAGTCTCTCTTTGAGAAAGTTCATGATATAAAACTGTTTTTGCGAACTAGTAAAAAAAACGCGATCACGATACTAGGGCGCACCAAGTTATTGAGTACTTTTAACATTGACGTCGTTGGAATGGCACTAGCCATCCATCTGGCATCGCCTCTGGATAGTCGATCGCTATCATTCAAGGGTTTTACTATTTTCTTCCAGCGTACGTCAAAGAAGGAAGATTCTTGGCGAGCTGTCGAGACACACCATATACTGGCAGAGCCTGACACGTTAGATACGCCCGGCTTGCCGCTGCTTTGGTAAAAACAGAGGCTGCCGATTATTTCTCTCCGTACATATGATAGCGATATGATGCGAACCTGTGAGGACGAAAGTTAGAGTTGTTTGCCTTATAATCGGTAGGACTTTCTTTAGTTACCGAAATGTAACGAAAGAAGATTTGGGGAATCTTGTCGTTTTAATAAAGATACCTGCATGGTGGACTTCTATAAGGCGAAGGGTACCGGTAGAGTTGCTGTATACCCCGGTTAGAAACTTCCGCCTTGACACGTTATCACTTGAGGGGTTGTGCAGGTGAAAAACGCGCCGACGAGCATCTGCTCTGAGCGGAGTCATGCGCTTTCGGGGCGCCTGCCGAAGCAACTTACTGTTGGAGTTTCTTAGCGTTGCACTTGAAATCTGGCAAAGGTATAACCTAAAAGAGCAGACAAAAACAACCCTGAGGCTTTGCCCTTTCCTTTTCCCCGGAGGCGTAGAAGTAATAGGCGTGCATTGCTACCCTATCGCTATGGCTTTGGAGAAAGGAAAAAAAAAAGTGGTATATGAAATACGTTTTCTCACAAGATTCGTTGAACGTGACGCTGAAGTGCAGGTTGAAAAGGGTGGATGGTTTTCTTACTATGTACAGTTACTTGCGATTCCCTTCAATTGATACAATTACTTCCCAAGTCGTTTTCACCTTTAGACTGGTGCATATACGTGCGGAACACAACTGCACTGCGCAGAAATGCAGAGGTAGGGTTTATAACGAAACCCAACGAAACTGTTTATAACGAAATAATGGATATAACGACGGAATGACGATTCTCTTTGGAAGCTCGGTCAACAAGGGTTATAACGAAGCTATGGCTATAAAGAAGTAACCGCCGGGCCCCTTCAAAATTGCTATAACGAGGTTCAACTCTATATACTAATATCAATGCCCAAAAAGCCAGAACAATTGAGCTGCGAGTAGGCTTCAGCGGGAGGAAGTCGACCTAGCGTAACGAATGCAAGACTGCATCGGACGAAGCGTGAAATATTCCCTTCTCTTTTTAACGGCAGGTTCTTAGAAGTTATTCTGTGCTTTCTTTAGCACGAGGTTATGTCCTATAGGTTCAAGGCGCGCGGGAAATAAAGACGCACGAAACAAAATAAATTAAGAAGGATCCGGGCGTCCCCTCCTGGCTGACTCCTTCATAAAGCGAGCAGGGAAGAAGATAATGACCTCTGGGGGCACGCATCAAAAATGCATGGTATAATTTCCAATCGCCATGATAATAAACATCGGGGTATAGATCGGGACGGCTTAGGTCCAAAGCCCTGACTGATGAGCCACGATCACGCTCTTCGGTCAGGCCCGTAGCGGGAGCACAAAGTGTCGGCTCGCCTGAACGCCGCAGTCCACTGGTCCCGGTCCAACCCTGCCACGTACGGACCCAAAGAGTCGTCGATGCGTATCAGCTAAAAGTCTGCCGTTGGAAACGTTGTCTAATCTCGGCTAGCCTTGTTGCTTGGGGCTCTCGCGATGGCAACGTTTCTGCGGTATCGATCTTTCAGAGCTGACTTATGAAGTTGTCACCGCATTCTCGGGTTGTCGTTACTGCTGCAAATGCCACTCCGAACCACATGACCGCCTCTTGACGGACACACGGGACACAGACTAGCCGCGTATTGAGCGTATCGAGCGGCTTTTCGTAGGAATGAAAGCAATAGAAGGAAACACTGAGATCGCACTTAAGAATCTGGTTTATTTTTATTTCGCCCTAAAACGTGAGGTGCTATCATTGGAAGGATCATGCGGCCGGAAACTCGTTAGAAGAGAAAAAAATAAGCAGAAACTATGCTCTTATACATGAGAAAGAAGTTGTTGAGTGCATGCCAATAAAAACCTTCGCTTTGTATTGCGGTGACCTGTATATTGCGGTTGCTATCAGCACATCTGAAGCTCCTGTCGTAAGCTAAATGGCCTCTCTCTACTGTATGGTGACGACGGAACAGAGCAGTTTGTCGTTGTGCCGGACAGTCGTATACACCGAGCATGATTATTCATTCAGTCGGCCGATGTGACCTTTGCGCATGCAGCGATGTCAACTGCCACCCAGATGGGGCGTCGTTACACATCGTCGACCGCTTGAGCGATGCTTCCACTTCGCAGTCGTTGACGGTAAAGTAGGGCAGCAAGCGGTTTCGTACGGCATGGGAATAGAGTTGATAGACACGAAAGTTAACACGTTTCGTCGTTATGAGTGGAGCTGAGAGAAACGCATTATGGCTCCAGTAAAGGGTTTAGCAGGGAACTATGGTGGGGTTGATAATGGCGATAATGGAGTCCCGTTCCATGACTTAAATTAACACAATAGACATCGAAAGAGGTCATCTCCGGAGTAATTTAGTGAACTATAAGGTTTTTCTGTCTGGTTTTTTCATTAAATTTTTTTTAGGGTGAGGGGGGGGGGGGGGGGGGCAGGATTTAAAGCGACACGAGGTGCGCTGGAGTTTAACGCATATATTCCAAACAGGGTTGGAAAAAATTAGTTTGAATACTGAAAAACTGCAAGGTACTGTTATAGAAATATTGAAGGCAATGGTCCATTTTTCCGATACGTATGTAGCGAAATTTGTCTTTTAAATGTTTTCCTTCGCTCACATCGAGCAGTTAAGACTGCCATAGAAAACCAATGGTGAACGCTTTTGACGACAGCGAAATCGCTAGTAGCGAAGACTTACAAGCCTGTCAACGAAATATCTGCGGATATATTGATTGTTATAATGAAATCTTACAATATATGAAAAAAATTGCGTTCATAAACTGTTTCCCGTTCAACAATGATTTTGTCCAGATTTGTAGGGTATGCTTGATTCACATAACTGCCATCGCGGAGTCCAGAAATGGAACATGCAACCTTGAGATGGGCCGCAGAAGGCTCTGGTATTTGAGTTGCCGCGACGGGCAAGGCAACTTGGCATTGACAAAACAGGGACGCGGACGAAAGAAACAGAGATGTGGTGCGGAATCAATACCCCATTCGGGTGTTTCTGCTGTCGTCCGCACCTCTGCGCTTTTAGTGCAAAAGCACCGTTCCGATGGCTAAACACCGAGCAAGAACTTGCGATTTTTCATGATGAAGTTAGCGTCAAAAATGAGGACCAAAGTAGGAGAGAAGACACAACACGAGCGCTTTTTTCACCTTTTCACCTTACTATTGCGATTTCTGCCGGTTTGTGCCAAGAGCACAGTATAAATAAATAATAAATATTTCTGCTACTGGGATTCGAACCTGCGGTGACGTGAACAGATCAGCTGCGCTGACCATTGCTGAAGAGCACTATGGACTATCGCCGCAGCCGATCATGCCTCGTTTTAAACTGCAACATTCTCTCGCGCTGTGCATTGCATGTCGGCGTTTTCGACTCGAGCTTAACCTGAACCTCATATCATTGCTAGACGTGCCGATGACCCAGCAAACCAAAACCATGCGCCAATCAGGTTAAACACATGCTTTCGCACGTCTACTCGGTTTAACTACGTTAGAACTTTGCCATGTTTTTTGCTTAGAGTCAACTAAACTTGCCCAATCATCCACTTCGATCATACAATTAGCATCCATAGTTGCGCTGGATCAGGTATTAACAGTTCCTGTTGCAAATAGAAGGATGCAGCGAAAGGATTGAAAAAAAAATGGCGGAAATCGAATGGAAATACAGGATAACGTAGGCTGTGTGATATGTGGAGAAATAGCATATGTTGCTTCTCCGTCAATGATGAAGCTACTTCCCAATAGGGTGTTGGCTCATTAGAATTGTTTTCCATTATTCACGAGTCTGCAGTTCTCTCTTGTTTGGAACACCGACGCATTCATTGTACAACCCATCACATCTCCAGGACGGCACGGTTAGACATTTAGTTTATATTACAATTATTAGGTTGAAGGCTTCGTTGAAGCGGACACATGAGTTTTTCTGCCATTCCAACTAGGAATAACATGATTACACACAGAGGGTTGGTGCAGCCTAGTGACACGTTTATCTAACCGTTATTATCAGTTATTAGGTTTCCACCTGCAAACGCGTCACTGCAGAGCAGACAGCAAACGTCACAGTTTCTTTTCTTTTTTTTTTTTCACAAGCGAGCCTTATGGCTTCTCCCGTAGGCGCCTCCATCGTTACAGGTTTCATGAAAACTGGTACATACGCCGTTTGTTCCGATGTAGCGCAACGTTGACGCGTCCTTCAACGACAACGCTTTGCAAAAGGCGTTCCAGTCATTCCGCGATTTTACGCTGTTCGAGCCTAACCTGTCATCTGCATAAATGTATTGCGGTTGCCAGATAGATGAAAATAGTGTAGTCCTTTTTGCGCTTAGCATTTATGGTAGATATTCTTTTTCTTGTTGCGCTCCGAAGTTTGTTACCGATTACTTTTCACGCAAAAAAAAAAAAAAACGCGGGAAAAAAAGCGTACTGCAAACCGTCGTGGTACTTTTGTCTGTTTGTCAACAAGGCCTACTTCAACTCGAATGGTTAGATTGAGTGTTAACGGGGCTGTCTTCCCTCCGAGCTTGTTTTCGAGAGTTTCGCTTAAAACCGGGACACAACAAGTCAAGAAAGCAATTCGGAATTCGCGATGGCACGCAAATGTCTGCAGTGTGTCCCCTGTCTCACCAACCCTTCTTCGGAGACAGCAGCAGTGAGGGGGCGTGGCGTTCTTTTCTCTTCTTTCTTTTATCCTTCTTCTCTCATCCTTCCGTTCCTGAAGCCGCGTGCGAATCACTCTCTGTTTACGGCTGGGCGCACATTGTTTGTCTCTGGTGGTTTTTCCTCCGCCCTTGTGACTTTGTGGCCCCTGATACAATTTTGTCCAGGACGGAAGAGGGAGGGAGTAGGAACGGCTGGATTGTCGGTCCCGTTTTTTGTTTTTGTTTATTTGGGGGTCCCTGTTTATTGTTTCTGTTTTGCTGGAAACAGAAGAAGTCGATATTCCGCGGACTCGATCCATCACAGCTCGAGAGAAAGGAGCTCCCGAAGGAAGATTGAAAAACGCTGCTTTCCAGTCTTCCGCGACACTCGTCGGGAAATGCAGGAAAGATAGTGGAAGGAGAAAAAAGATGGGAAAAGAAAGAAGAGGAGTGGAAAGAGGAAAGAGAAGGAGGAGGAAGGAGGGAAAATACTTTGGACCGTACACGAGCCGCGCGGGCGTAGCGCGACATAGGGGCAAGGACGAACCTAGGGGGCAACGAAAGAAATTTCGTTCGTGACTCGGCGCTCGCCCACTACTCCGGTGCGCTCGGTCCCTGTGAGCTAGCGAGCTCTGTTTGTGTAGCCAACTGGGAAAGGGGGGGAAGGAGGGGGAGGGTCGCGCGCGATTGTTTCCGACTGTTGTCGGGCACAGGGAAAGTCAGTCGCAGTGGCAGCAACAGCGCCGGCAGCGGTAGTGGTAGCAATCTTTCTACTTTACATGCGCGCTTCTGCTGAGCGCCTGAACTGTCCGATTCTGTTTTGCGCGGCGTCGCTGCGGAGAGCGAAAGTTGGTGGATGGTTGAGAGAGGGAGACGAAGTAAGGGCAGAGAAGAGGGGCCGGAAGTCTCGAAACGGTTTTTTGCCAGCACCGGGGCTCTCTCGGTGCATGAGGTGTCCCGCGCGAACAGCGACGCGAGTCTTACCCGCGGTCCTCCCCTGACCGAAGCGCCGCCGGAAATCAATCATTGTGTGAGCTCACAGCGACGGCAAGAGGAATGCGAGTTGCAGGAAAAGGTGACAAAAGCGAACGGTACACGGCAGGCTTTGTTATATTTAGGTTTTCGGCATTTTTCGTTTTTTTTTTTTTTTTGTCGACCGAGTTGTCATTTGTTCCGTCCACAAGTGTCTGCCGGGAAATACTCGGCGAAGAAAAATATAGGAAGGTTAGGTAACGTGATTAATTTACTTTTGCTTAACGCCGGGACAGTGATCGATGTGCGCGTTGCCATGTGCAGGAACTGCCGCATTCCTTTCAGCCCTGGGCAACACGCAGTAGCGTGCGGTAGTACAAGCGCAACAGGCGCTCAAGGAGAGCAAGGAACCCATCGTACGTATATAACTTGTCGATTGTTTAGATAGGCGACATATTGAGCAAATCATACACAAACATGGTAGAGAAAACAGGGACTCAATTCTAGGTAGGCATAAATTAATATAAGGCAAATAATGAGAGAGTTTGTGTTCGCTTACGACTAGTGGCGACCGCTTTTCGCAAGTAACAAAGTATTGCTTCGCTGTTCGACGTCCCTCAACCAATACCTGCTTACATTTTCGCTATCATTTGTACCGTTTCCTTTCTATTTTATCTGTTGTCGAGTGATAACAGCCGGTTGTAAAGGAGTGGTGCTTAGAAATGCCCAGTACTAAATCAGTCGTTAGCATAACCACGGGACATCTCGATAAGCTTTAAATTCACTTGCACGTTATCTTCATGCATTCTTCATGCAGTGAACTTCGTCAGCCCATTTGTCGGACTATGCACTCCATCATTCCATAGGTTACATCAGTACTCGCCATTGCATCCATAGTACCCATTTCATGGCCGCATTTTATCTTCATTTTTTTTTTACCTCTTCCACACTGCTCTCCTTCTGTCTTTATCTCCCAAATTCCCCTTCCTACGCAGAGTAGCATGCCTGCGATTTTTTAACGCCAGCTAAATTCTCTGTATTTCGTTAAATAGTCTCTCTCTCTCCCACGGGAAATTGAGATTGCGTAATTAAGGCCTGGACGCAGTCAAGAATTCTTGAGATTCGTCGTTTACACATGCCGTGGTAGCTCCACGCCTGCAGAGACCTGCAGCTGAGCATGACGAGGCTTTTCACCCAGTCATGACTTCAGCAAACCTCAGGTGATCAGATCGAGGTGTCCGGAGCCCTTCATAACGGGATTCCTCGTAGCTCAAGAGTGGCATTGAGACCCTAAAGTGCAGAGAATTTTTAAGCAATTGCTGTCACCTGGTAAACTCAAAGGAATGAATTTCTGCAGAAAATATTATTACGAAGGCACCCTACCCTCTTGCAGGTTCTGAGCAACTTTGAACTGTTCAATACCTCTAGCTATTCGAGGAGTTTCCGTTGGAGGCTTTACTTTGTCGAGAGCAGTATGTCGGAAACAAGCCTAACGCTCCTGACTATTTCATATGAAGCGAACTGGGCTACGGTAAACACTGCCGCCAAAAAGGACGTTCCTTACCAGGCAAACTCGACAGAGGTATACATCTCGAGCAGGAGGAGCAATTGACGACGAAGCAAAGACGGCACCTACGAAGCTTTTCTTGTTTCCTCTCCTAAATCTCCTGCGTAAATCACGTTATATGCCCGGATATCTCATAGCTCGGAGGCCCATTCGTTACGGATATGTTCGCACGGCTTATTACACCTGCGGAGGGGATCAGCAGGTGTCGTAACGGGACGCCCAGAAAAAAAATGCGTCGGATTGGCAAACACTGTTGCCTGGAGACGTCTGCGTTAGTCCTTAGGCAACCGAGAACGTCTGAGGGCTCCTGTGCTCCTACGTGAGTGTAGCTACGATACGTTCTCCTATACGTTCTGCTGGATACGTTGGATACGTTGGATACGTTCTGCTATACGCGACCTGTCGAAGAGACCTCGACGGCTCCTTCCGTTAGTGAAGTGCTCAAGCAGCTGTGCCGCATTTCGAAAACTCTCTAGGCTTACACTAGAAAACAAACTTTATTTGTTCCTGCTGCACGAACCTGGCCGATTCAACTTCAAGTGAAAACCAGAGTTAACAACCACAATTTCTTACACGAATTAGTAATGGATACAGATGGATGGATGTAAGCGTACTGATAGGATCAAAACACTTATAGGAATCGTGTTACGAAAAGTTATCAAAACGAAGAAATAAATAAATCACTTAGGAGCTCGTACGACAGTGTTCGGGTGGTTTGAATTTGGCAGAAAAAAGCTGCGATAAATTCTTTCATTATAACAATCCGCCGAGATTCTCCCCTTGATATAATGCGCAGTTAACCATTTTGGAAAGCATTCCGTTGATTTTCGAGTGCTGCGTGTTGGTTGTCCTCCGCGCGGATAGCTTGGTTTTGTATACCATTTATGACGCATGCAATTTTTTACTCTGGGGAAGAGGAAACGGTCATCCGGGTTTAGATAAAGACTTAAAAAATTATGCTTCTGTTTACTGCCTTGCGTAAAAGTGAAAGGTCTCTGAAAGTCTTAAGAAAACTCTTTAGATTTCCATGCTCGTTGAAATGAATTTTTAAAACACACAACATCATCGCGGGAAAGTGCTTTTCTCTGAAGCTTTATACTCCTAATACAGGAGATTTGACCAATATACGAAACTTTGCAGTCGGAGGGACGGCAGCAAAGAAAGGAGGTTTTGGTTCGTAGATTGCTGTTTCGTGACTACTTATAAAACCTGTGCTTTTATGTAGTCAGCATGGTTGTAGTCGCTATTTTCCCATGTACTCGGGGGCTTTGAATAGGACGGGAGAGAGCATAAGCAGCGACGATTGTCATGTGATCTATGAAGATGATGATGAATGACATGCGATGTAAAGTTTCACGTACATTTCAACACATTGTGAAACCATTTGAAGTCCCTCTTGGCATTCGTAACCGCGCAGCTAACGCGCCGAAATGCGCGTTTGGGGGACGATGGCTGTAAATTTTTGAAATTTTCATAATTTCTTGCATATTGGGAATGGCCCCGCTCACAAACCTTCGTACAAACCAAAGTTATTACTGTTAATTATCCTTACTCAATTTATTATAGCCTCAGCTCTTGGAAAAAGCAGTGACACGTTATATACTCGGGTATCAGGCAGTTATGTTCCATTGGGTGAATTTTTTTTTGCTGCGAATTTCGGGGGCGAAAGTTACCTAAAAGAAAATTTTACCGGAGATGCAAGGAAATTTAAGAATCGAAATTACCTGCATTTTTCCAAATTGTCGGATATTTCAAGTTTATGAAAGGAAAAAGAGGCTGAAAGGAGGATTTAGTTCAAGTTTATTGAATCTTCGATTACGGCATAGAGTACCACTGGTCTCAGAAGGTAGCTGCAGGCAGCAAATAAGGGCAAACGGGACGACCACAAACGTAGCCTAGCTGCCAGGAAAACCAAAAGGCCGGCGAAGTTTAGGCTTGCGCGGATTAACTACAATGAAGGTGTGCTTTCTATCGCGTTTCTTGCGAGAAAAATGGTGAAACGTAACATCGTCTTTCCCAAAACTTTCGCATTAGACCTCTTAAGAGCAGGGAAAGGCGAGATTTCTAGTGACCACTCCTCACCGTATGAAACGTACGTAAGCATCGACCAAAGCATCTATCTCTAGAGTGAAGGTCTGCTCTCCGCTACACTATATCGCGATATCCCACATTTCAAGGAAAAAGCAGAAAGAAAGAAATGCGGGGATTTCCTTTGAGAAGTTCAAGCGGCTCCATGACTTACAGTTTCAGGACCAATAGGGAGCTCAAAAGAACACGCTCAATCGGAAGCACAGATGCGGAAGGAAGGAGCCGAGAAGTGGGCAACAAGACGCGCTGCTCGGTTTAAAACCGGCGCCACCGTTCGTATCCCCCCCCCCCCCTCCCCCCCTTCTCTCAATCGCAAAGAATCATCGCCGCCCCCATCCGTCAAGCGTTGTCTTCGTCAAAGAAAGCCGGTGGGGCGAGAGGATTCGTGCACTGTATACCCGCACCATACGCTCCCGAGCGCTCAGCAGTCTCCGACACTAGCGACTTGACTTCTCCTCTCCCTCCACCTCCTCCTCCTCTCCTTTCCAACCCTTGGCTGACGGGGTGTGCGCCGTTGAACGTGGCACTGGCATCGTCGCGTTCAAGTCAGCGCAGTGCAGGTCGGGAGAAGGCTTTTTGGTTTGCCCTGACTTGGCCAAGCCGGGCGGCTCCTTTCCTTAGTTGAATTCTTGGCGTCTGTGTATACGGCTGACTTGAGCGAAACTTCCGGTCGGAGTCGTGTTTGCGTCGCCGCTTGAGCGCCTTTCTTGTCGGGCGCCTTATTTCCTCTTTCTCTCTCAATTCCCCTCTCTCTCTTTCGCGAAAACCTTGTGAATTCTGGCAACCGAAGAAGCGAGCTTGACATCCCGAGGACTCTCTTTAAACAAAAAACAAAAAGAAAAGAAGACAGGAAAGTGAAACGCTCGGTTTAATAGAAAAAAATAGTATATTAAAAGGACGCAGAGTCACCAGTTTTCCAGAATTATGACAAAGCTCCGATGTGGCGCGGATGGAGTTAGACGCAGCCGGGCTCCTGTCTCGGGTGGAAGTAAAAAGCGCTCAGGCGGAAGTAAGGAGCCACCACTTCCGGCCGAAAGAGGGGAAGCCGTGCGCCCCCGACTTCCTCCGGTTCCTTTCCGCTCCCGTCCACACACACACACGCAGATTCTGGCAGCCTCCCTTCTCCCCCTCCCCTCCCCAATCTCCCCCGCTCTCTTCTCTAAGCTTCCCCTTTTCCCCACCGTTTCCTCTCCCTTCCTCTGCTAGACCCTGTTCTTTGCTTCTCTCCAGACGAGCTGTTGTCTCAACCCCTTCGATATAGCGAGTCTCCATTTTATCTTATTATAACGTCCATTGCGAAAAGGCGGCAGTGTGTGCTGGAGACGCGAAAAGGGGAGAAAGGAAGAAGCCAGAAATGAGAAACTTCCCTCTCTCCCTCCCTCCCTCCCTCCGCGCTACGCTAGGCGCACGCAATGGCGCCAGTGCGTCGAGCGAGGGTAATTAATTGGTCGGGGCCTGCCAAATTATTTACGCTCTAAACGAGCCCGGGAGCAAATAAGCGCTTGTTTCCTTGGGAGAGGAAGAGAGAGACGGGAAAGAGGAAGAGGCAAAAGGAAGTTGGCCTCGTTCGTGGAAGGCATAGCTGCACACCAATTTCTCGCCGAGAGGCAGAAAATCTGGTTCGTTTAACTTTTAGTTTTTCGTTATCCCCTTTCCTTCCCGCTTCCTTTCCCCCTCATCTTCGCTGGGGAATCTGTCTTGGTGACGTGCGTCGCCGGCATACGTGTCGACTTTTGGTTTGCGGCCGAGTGGCGCTAAGTGGAAGGGCGTTTGGGGACCTGCCCCTTCCCTCCGTTTTGCCACGTTTATTTAGCCCTTTTGAAACGAAATAAATGAAGAGAAGATGTACCTTCGCTTGCTCGGGGGACTTGGATTAAGTGTGGTGATTGCAGTGCGTGTAAATTGTGAAGTAACAGTTGTCCTTTTTGGTTTTGTAGTAACCCGTTTTCACATGCGTCTTTAAACAATCTGTAACCTACCCAACAATTCTCGACAAAGCCATTTTTGAGCGGAAAACTCTTTATGAATGCATTTTTTTATAATGTATGATTTCACTATAACAATCAGTATACCCGCATTCCACCAAACGGCAGTCTTGTTTTTCTTTATTTGTTAACGTTTTTGCTTTATTCAAAAGCGCTCCCTATTGCTTTTTATGCCAGTCTTAACTGTTTGATGCGATTGATGGGAACAGTTTACGAGGTCTGTTAGAAAAGTATCCGACCTTTGGCCGAAGAAAAAAAAATGGCATAACTGGAGCGTTGGAAACCTAATTACCTTCAAAGTAGTCTCCTTGGGACTCCACACACTTCTCCCAGATGTGCTGCCACTGTTGGAAGTATTCCAAAAAGGCCTTTTAGAAATAGAGTTTAGCTCAGCTGTCGTTGCAGCCATAATGTCCTCTCTTGTCTGAAATCGCGCTCCTTTCAATGGCCTCTTGATTTTGGGAAACAACCAGAAGTCGCAGGGGGCCATATCAAGAGAGTACGAAGCCTGTTGAACTACAGGGGTCTGGTTTTTCGCCAAAAAAGTCTGAATCAAGTGCGAAGAATGTTCAGGAGCATTGTCGTGATGGATGCGCCAATTTCCTGTTGACCGCAACTCCGGTCTCTTGCGCCGCCCAGCATCACGTAGGCGACGGAGGACATCCCTGTTGTACTCTTTGGTCATTGTTTGACCCTGGGGCGTGCGTACTCGAGGTGTGCCACACAGCGAGAGTCCAAGAAAGCAGTCAGCATCACTTTGACGTTGCTGAACATTTGGCAGGCCTTCTTTTGTCTTGGGGACGTGGAATGCTTCTACTGTGACGACTAGAATTTGGTTCCCGGGTCGTACCCGTACACCCAAAACTCGTCACCAGTGATTATGGTGTTGATGAAGTCGGGGTCACTGTTTGTGGAATCCAGCGTGTCCTGTGAGACTTCAACACGAAGCTGCTTTTGTTCACCGTGAGCAGCTTCGGTGCGAATTTCGCCGCAACTCTCTTCATGGCCAAATCTTCGGTGATAATGGAATGTGCAGAAAAACTACTTATGTCCACCTCTTCCGCAATTTCTCGGATAGTCACACGATGGTCCCGCATCACCAGAGCGTTCGCTTCGGCAATGACCTGGCCATTCCGGCATGTTGATGGCCGACCGGAGCGTGGCTCGCTCTCCACCGATGTGCGGCCGTCTTTAAACCAATTGTACCACTGTTTAATTTGTGTGCTGCTCTAAGCATCGTCACCGAAAACTGTCTGAATACTCCGAATGGTTTCCACTTGGCTGTCGCCCCGTTTCTGGCAAAATTTGATGCATTAGCGCTGCTCCTGTCGCACTGCCATTTTGCTTGCACTAAAAACCCGACGAGAGCACTGCGCATTACCTCACTCAAACGTTGCCTCCCAGCGACTGACGCTATCGGCAGGCAGGAAAAAATTCGCGCATGCGCGCGACGGTTCAAGGTCTGCTGGTGCAAGCGCGCTTGTTTCATATCCATCAGGTTTTCGCAAAAAAAAAAATAATAAGGTCGGATACTTTTCTAACAGACCTCGTATAACAAAGATTTTGCTACATATGAGAAGAAATCACCATTACGTTCGATATTTCCATCAGAGTATCTTACAATTTTGTACTTCTCAAAATTTTTGTACGAGGATGTTGGACATGGCAAACTTAGTATGGTCAGTTTGATGGCTTTCTTTGTTCCGCAAATTCAACATTGGTCGTTGATGTTTTCAGCGTCCAGTAATGAAACAGCAGCTTTTTTTTATTCTGAAGAGATGTGCCAGATGTTTTTTATAGCCTTTCTCACAGTGATCGATGCGTAGTGAAATAGCAAAATGTGTTTGTCGGAAAACATAAATGACATATGCGCTTTTAATCTGCAAAAGTTCCTTGGTTTCGCAAATCGAAGTGTTAATACGCGTAAGAATTCTAGTCCAGTATGACAACGCGTCTGTACGCAGACGTTTTGAAACAAAAAACGCTATGCTTCGTATTGCGTTTTATTCTACGATATGTCTGGAAAATAATGCAGTTATAAATCCCCTAGGTGCAGCTTTTCAATAAGATCAGAATAGCAGACAACGAATTAGTCCGTCATTGAGTTCGCGTGGCAAGAAAACCGCAGCATTTAAATTCCTGTCAGCGCCAAACTTGTTAGAAAACACTTGACAAGAAACGTGCAAACTTTGTTAAGAACAGAAAAATAAGACATTGTTTCCGCTCACTTCCTGTAATTAGATTTCTTGACGCAGCGATCAAGAAGCGATATTCGCTGAGCCGCTTTATAAGAGCGAAGTTTCCTCACACTCTGCATATTACGTCTCACGGATCTCACAAGCTTGGCTGGACAATAAAAAAAGAAAGAAAATAACCAGTAAGGTACCCGAAGCAACCAGCGGACTGATTAATGCGCTCAACTCGAGCGTGTTATAATTGTAACCACCGTGAAAATTGCTGGTTCTTGGCATCAGCGAAGGAAGATAGAAATACTAAAACGGCCTTTGTGGTGGATTCTTTTTTATCTTTTTAGGGTTGTCAGTACTTTTATTGCTTGTATAAAGGAGAAAAAAAACTGTAATATTGATTTCATAGGATTAAAAGCGTAGCCGCAACAGCTCTTTAGGTTCCTACATTGTCCTCCAGCACACCCCACATGTCAGCTAAAAAGTATAAATATATACATGAAGACATGGTAGACGGCACATGTCGATACGCTTTTTCTTGAAAAAGTAAAGGCAGGGAGGCAGTGACCGATTCGGAATATGTTCAGTTATTTTGTTCGTTCTTGAAGGAGCACATTTTTGCGTGTTTCCTGGAGGCAAAGAAAAGTGCTGTGATTTTCTGGGGCCGCGTAATTGTGTTCACTGGACGTCTAATCGAAGTTTCATTTTACCCGAACCGCAGCCTGTCTGGGGATAAGAACACTCATGCATAAACTGGCAAGGAGGAAAGCAGTACTATAAATCGACCCACAAATTATCGTAAATTTATATTAATGTTTGGTACGCCCAATGCATATCCTTTTTCTCTTCTGCAGGCTTTAGACAGGTGGTATTTTTATCTTTTTGTGGTTATATGCAAAAATGCATACAACCGAACGCATTATTGACGCTGAGCATAGTAAGGCAAACTCTATAGGTACTTTCCGAATATATGAATTTGTTTTCAGAATTGTAGCTAAGAGCAAACACACACTATCGTTGTCTCGGGCATGGGGATTTGTCTTGCTTAAACGTTTAGGACATGCGTTAGATGAGAGATACATTAACGCTATAGTGTGCGCAACAACTAGTGTTCTGTCTGGCACTATGTGTCGGGGTTCTTGAGCCTTACCGCAGCCGAAACTCTTAGGGCCGCCTTGGTTGTAAAGACCAAAAGAGCAAAGTAGTGCGAACACTCTAAGTGTAGTGGGTTTATGCCGAAGCGCCTCCCTTAGTATATGTTCACAAGGCGAATCAAGCTGCGCGGTACTTTCTTAATGGGAAATCTTTATGCATTAGAATGTCTTGCATATTTCTGTATGAACGCTTTTCTTCACTTATGGAGCAGAAATGTTTTTGTACACAACGCCATGAACAGAGCAGCGACTTTTGCTTGCAAACGCCCGAGATATCCATGCGCACGGGAGTAGCCGACTCTTCCGTGAGTGGCAACACGTATTCCGAGGGGCATGACTTGTTTATTCATTTGTTTATTTTTGCGTCCTAATGTGACTCAGGGGGAGATAACACGCAGTACAGTTTAGAGCTCTGAATTGATTTCGACCACTCGGGAGTTCTTTAACTTTGAGGAAATTTCAACCCAGAGTTTTTGCATTTTACATTCATCAAAATGCAGCCACCGCAGAATCAAATCAGCTCGGCTGCCGAACAAAGCCAAAATAGCGAGTATTCGGGCATCAAAAAGAGATAAATGCTGGAAAGAAAGCCGTTGGAATGAAGGGCATGCCCACAAACAGGTTCTAAACATAGACGTGATATAAGAAGCCTTTGTGGAATTTACACACATGAGAACTCCGGGAAATGCAAGACCAGCTAGAGAAAAATAGTTGATAAGTACAAAGACACCCTGGTTTCTAACCAGAACGCATATTTTCGTAGTTTAACACAACCGATATAGAATCACTCGAGGTCACTGACGCTGCATTCGACGGTACTAAGTTTATAGTAGTACGAAAAATACACGACCAAACATATGGTGGCCTTCAGACAACCGATACCTGGACTACACGCATGTATTATTAAATTTTTATTACAATAACATTTTGATCATTCTATTTATGTAGGCTTATAGATAGGTTTATAATAAAAATAAAAGTTGTCGTCGGGTAATTCACAACCATGTGTGTTAAGTAACCAAACGCAAACGTCGTGTGCAAATGACATTTTTAAGTATACAGGTTTCAAGACCACTCGTAAGAGTTCAGACTCAGTTGTTTCCAATTAAACATAGTACATTGAACTAAAAGTGCTTACATGATATTTATTGTGTATTTTAGTATACGACATAGATATTGCAAAATGCTTACAAAGAGATCATTAGCTTGCGCGAATAGCATCTCAGTTCCCAGTGTCACTCGGTAACCCACTTGCCAGAGAAACGGACGTCACACAAACAAGACAGGCTGGACATACTGACCAACGACAGAGACCTGGGGAAAGGGAGGGACAGTCACCGCCGCTTCGTGTTGAAGTAGCTACCGAGGAAAGGCTGCCTCGAAGGCGGCGCGAAACACTCACTCCTCGTTACGGCCAACGATATCTCATCCTCTCGCATCCTCCTCTCCACCAGCTCCGTGCACCAAAGCAACGCTCAGCCAGAGGGTGAAAGTGAGGAAGACCTCGGGTGCTCTAGGACCCGGAGAGTCGCCGCTCCGTAGCTAGCGTCATGACGTCAGCGCGCAGTTCGCGCGCGGACAGTGATTCGGTCCGAGGAGCCAAGCTTGTTCGGGCCTCCGTTAACGAGCGCTATGCGAGCCGCGTCAGCGTCGTAAAGTGATCCGATCCGTCTCGAATAGCCTCGTTGACGACGTGAGCGCACTCCAGAGCGGAAACTCGCGAAGTTCCCAGCGCACGCGCGTTTTTCCGGAGCGTTTGGCTGAACCTCTTCCCCTCTCTGTCTTTCTCACTCTCTCTCTCATTCTGTCTGTGTCGCTTTCCCTCCCTGCATTCATGCGTCTTCCTCAGCGGGCTTTTTTTCTAAGCCACTGGCTTTAGTGGGATCGGAAGGGCGACCGCGTGCGGCACTGTCTGGCGCTCGTGTACTTCCGGTGTGGGTTCGCGCACTTCCGGGAAAACTCGTCCCGGAAGCGCGCGCAGGCGCTTATGTTTCAGACCGAGTTGGAAACAATTCTCTCTTGCTTTGTGCATTGCGCTGAACAGTCTGAGCTGTTCGCTGTTGCGAGCTAGCAACACCGCATACTGTCGTTCGTGTTTACTGCGTGTGGCGTACTGTGGGCGGAAAGTCGGGGATAAGCCTCTCGCGCGGAAATAGTAGCGACGGATTCTGCGTCAGTTTTTAGCGAAACACTGTACTTTAGGGTGCAGAGACTGTGCTCTCGCTTTGTCCGCCTTGGAAAGTGGTCACGAAGCAAACTTTTTGGTGAGCTAGCTTCAGAATTTCGCGGGGTTAGTGTTTAGAAAAAAAGTTTGGTCGGTGCTTTCTTTGCTTCGTTCAAGGCCAGTTGGCGAGATCGGGAGAGAGATCGGAACTTGCAGCTTTACTAATGATTAAAGTTGCTGGAACTTTAGCAGTAATCTGCCGCAGATAGAGGGGTCGACGAATGTTGACCTAAGTAGAATGTGCATGCGGACTATTCACAAAAGCCGACTAAGGCAGGAGCAGAACAAAGAGGAATTACGTCAGGCTTCACGGACTATGCTTGTCGGCTGGAACGGTCTCCCCCGCCGCTACCGCTGCCCCTCTCTCCCGACTTGGAAATGTTAATGGTGGGTTCTGCATAATGAATTACATGCTTAGAAAAAGCCCATTCGAATACTTTGGACTAGAGGAGTACAAGTCGTGTTTAGTGCCTCAGTAGACATATGAGGTGGAACGTGAGGTCATGTTGACTTGCGGTATACTAATAAGGAAGTGGGTCAGGTAGAGCACGTTAATATGGACGCTTTGAAGCGACGCTCAGACATGCTCTCTGTGTTCGCTAATAATGCTGCACTCCCGATTATATGAACTGCTTGGCCTCCGCTAATCCGCGGTGGTTTCAAGAGATTTTTTAAGGTGAGAGACAGTATCTGGCTAAAGTTCAGGAGCATTTTTTTTTAATCCTTGATGGGTAGCTTATATTTTTGATACCCTTTTTTTTAAAACTGGCACAGAGCTGTCGTACAAAGTTTTTGGGATGTCAGCGCTGTATTTTATTTCCTGATGGAAATGCGGAGAGAAATGAGGGAAGGCGTGAGAGCGTCTGCATGGACACTTTGTCTTTCCCTTGAGGTGTTTAGCCTTTCAACAACGTCGTTTCACGCGAAAGCGGAGCAGTAAGACGACGCTATGGCGTGTGCATTCAAAGCTTCGTACCCAAAAAAAAGAAATTATATGTCTCGCAGTTCACTCAAGCAGGGTTAGTAGTTTAGGTGCAACTATTAAGACATTAATACAGCTACATGTATACCCTTTATAAAGAAGGATGCCAGGAATGATCGCGTGCGTCCTATGTAGCTGTCATTGCAATATTCCGCAGCGTCATCGACTTCCTGCTTAAATGCCTCGCATTTTTTTTTTTACTTTTATTGGCGTGGTGATTGGAAGTATCGTAAGCGCAGTGCGCGGCCTTCGTCCGCATCTGTACATATTCATCATCATCGTGCGACGTTCTTCTTCATCTATACATACATGTATTCATCATCAGCGCTCATCTTCGGGGGAGCGGCCGCACTTATTGCGAGTGTGAATCAAACTCGCTCCCTCCTGTGTCACAGTATCTTTTGATCAATAGTTCTCAGCTAGCCGTAATATATGCAATATTTTGTATATTCTATACATTTAATATTCTTGCGTAAGCAAACTGCGGTTGACGTGTTTTTTTTTTTTTCAAATACTTACAGCAAAATTTGTTTGTCGAACTGGTTTCACGAGCTTCGCCATTATACTCGGAA
Source organism: Amblyomma mixtum (assembly GCF_055824585.1). Lineage (NCBI taxonomy): Eukaryota > Metazoa > Arthropoda > Arachnida > Ixodida > Ixodidae > Amblyomma > Amblyomma mixtum. Next base: position 217,821,048 of record NC_143012.1, on the reverse strand, counting down.
AGGAATATTTTCGTTACTGCTGTAAGTAAAACAGCGATTTTCCTGTTGATATATTCTCATAAACTGCTTGCAAAGTATATGATGCCTTTGGGTCGGCTATTGTAGACCTGAGAGCAATAAAAGTTCTTGCGTTTGGCTCCAAGGCACCTAAAATAGCAACGTACAGCAAACAGGGGCCGCATTCTATCAGGTGTCCATTTTTCATTGCCCATTTCATGCCCATTCGGTCCTCTGTCATTGGTCACCCAGATATACTCACGGCTTTCAAGCGTCTGGGGCAAGCGGCCTGGCGACTGGGTGGTTAGCGGCCGGATCTCACCATTGGTTAAAGTGGTGAGGTGATGAGGTGCATCACAGCGCTCTGTCAACATCAGGTGACAGGACCTGACTACTAGCCATTCGTCAATCATGAGGTCCGCCTTTCAACCACCCAATGGCCATGTCGCCTGCCCTAGACTCTTGAAAGCCGCGGGTGTATTTGAGCGACCACTGACAGAAGATCGAGTGGACCCGAAATGGACAACGGAAAATAGACAGCTTATAGAATACGGCCCCTGGGGTACAAGTACTGTAGAGTAAACAGTGTATCGATGTATGTCGTTCGTAATGAAAAACGGCTTTGGTGTAGCATAAAGCTTCACTTGTTAGCGTCGGCAGTCTTGGTAGTTTTTATTATAGCTATGATAGCACGCAGGTATGAATAAAAGCAAAAGAAACATGCAATTGGTCAACTGCAGTAATGGCTCTGTAATTTGTGTTTTATAATCGACATCTGTTAAACGTCAACCGTTGAAAACTGGAGGTTCAACCAGAAAATAATTCGCTCCTGTCTTAGCTACATCCAGCAAAAAATAAAAAAAGAGGAAATAACCAAATGTATTCATTTTTAATTCCATTTTCCGTAACAACGCCAAATGCAGCAGCATTGTGATCAATTTTTCTTGACTCTGATGTGCCCCAGCAGCAGTCTGAAAACAAGAGTTACCACACCGTTAATCTGAAACGATGCAACTCAGCAGTTGGATTGGCTTACCTGGCTGAGAACATGTATTCTAAGAAAGGCGGGGCTTATGACGCAGGGTTTGCTCAGTAATAACCTTTGCTCAGTAATCAGGGAAATATAGGCAAATTCACCAGACTGTAAGATACTATTTATAATTTCATATGTTGTTAATGCGTCCGCAAAGCAGTCGTTCTCGCTCCACTAATTTGCTTCTCCGCAATAAGCAATACCTGCGGAGAAGCACGCTTTCAAGTTAAGGTCCAGAGAACGTTGCTGCAAAGACGCCCTGATGCGGAGCATATGTCTCAGTGTGGGCGAAGCCGAGTTCGGTAACCTAAAATGAAGTAGCGAGAAATGAACTCAGTTAAAAAACGTATGAAAATTGTCATAAATAATGGATTGAGAAGTAGTTTAAAAGTAAGCGAAACAAGCGGCAAGAGACGAAGAGAGAAGGATAGAAAATCAATCAATCAATCAATCAATCAATCAATCAATCAATCAATCAATCAATCAATCAATCAATCAATCAATCAATCAATCAATGTGAATCTAGATATTTTTGGTGCAAACAGAGTTGCTCACCACACATGCAGTGTAGAACAGGTACACATGTTTTGTACAGGGTGAAATTTCAGCACTGTTTTGTGATTGAGATCGATGTGGGAACATGCCATTCAGGGATTCTTTTTTTGCTTAATTTAGGGGCAAACAATGCTATAGCCAGGTAATTTCAGGGGATGGCTTTGATTCCAATTGGTAATGCTCTGCATTCTCATTTCAACAGCTCGAAGCATTGGGCTGCATCGCAGCGGAGAATTATTGCAGCGGCAGTTCTTAGACTGTGTCGTAAATGGCTGATTCATAAAGAATGGGGCACGCATCCGAACGTACTGTATGTTTTAGAACACAAAGTAAATTGTTTTCAGGAAGGACTCGTTTTCAAGGCAGCACCAGAAGCCGAGGAAAAGTTGCCAAAGTGCATGGTCTGTTAAAAAAAGAAATAATGTTACAAGAAACCACACATCAATGATTCGGTTGCGGGAAAACCCATAATGCAACCTTTAATGTCGGATTAAATGTTGCGTATTTGTTTTACAAGAATGATTGTGTGTCTCATGCATGATTCTGCTTTCCTTTACAGCTGTCCTAGGAAACTGGGAAGAATGGTGGACCTATGACGGAATCTCAGGTGAGAGGACAAGTTCATGCTTATTACGTAACCTATAAATTGAAATTTACCTTGTTAAGCGCTACTCTGAAGAGCATTCTGATATATGCATTCTGTCTAAATAAAGAAAACGGCTAAGGGATAGAGTGACGTGAACGTTTGTCTACAAATCATGCCGTACTGCATTAGTGCCTTCTCCCTGAATGCTCCTTGCCACAAATCAAATCAAATCAAATCGTCTTTATTTCTCTCTCAAGGAGAAAAGGGGGTGACGGGAAAAAGCCGCATGACTGCGGCTTGACAAAGCCCGGCCCCCTCTATGTACAGTTCGCAAGTGCAAGTGCCGTCCGCAAACTCGCGGCACTAACTGCTGAGAAAGTGGTTCAGCAAGAGAAAATCATGTGGAACGGCCTCTACCGCAAGGTGACTAGTTTTTTTAAAGTGCAGATTATTACCCGAAGCCTCTGTCCATGCCTAAGCGGATGGATGCCTTTGGATATAAAAAGGATCAAACGAATTTAAGAGATGTGCGACGCAATTTAATATCTGTTTACTGTGGAGTTGAAAGAGTCAGCTTTAAGGAATTATTTTGTTGCTGTAAGCTTGCGAGCTTGTGTGATGCTGTGCAAGTGTCGGAGACGCTTAGCGCAACAGTGATGACGACAGACAGTCAATTTTCCTTCTCAACTGCTCGTCAGTATTAAAAAAATGTAGTGAAACGTGAGCTGCAGTCTTTTTACACCAGCTCGTAATGTGCATATGGCAGTTACTGCAAATAGGGCCAACTGATGCGCAAGACACAACGAAAAAATAGCGATCCGTGTTTGCGAAGTATGGGGAATTAAGTGCAGACGGTTCGATACTTATTTTGTGGCTAAAAAGGCGATTTAGACAACTGTGCCCAGAGTTTAAGGCTTACCGCATCTTGTTGGAAAAGCACTCGGACGCAAGATTCCCATGCTGCGCTCTAAATAGCAATACTTTGGGACAAGATGAGAGAATCAGAGTGGTATACCTTAGCAACTTATGGGGTTTGTATATAGTGCTTTCAATTCCTGTGGCATCTGCTGTGGGGCCAAGGGAAACGGGCGTTCGACTCCCAATTTGAATGTCATAAATTCTAGAAATAAGGTATATTCATGTTAGTTCGTTTCTCTTTCCTTTCGCGTTTAGATGTCTGTTGAGTGCCCTCAAAAGCCTTACGGCTCGAAATTACCCGAGAGATCAAGTTTCACATGAAATTGTTTGTTTTGTCGGCTGCTTTTAAGGATGAGCTGTTACCTTTCTTCACTACTGGACGAACAGTTAAGCCTTAACTTTTAATTAACTCCAGAAAGGACGAGTGTTTGCGGAAAATTAATTCGTTTTAAGAGAAGTAATCTATATCGAACTTTAGCCCCTTTTTTTTTCTTTGCGTGTTATCTGTGAGTGGGCCATCCTCGTTGACAAATATTTTTTTTTAGACCAGGACAAAACACTGTCGAACTCCAGCACAAACCAGACGCTCTTATTGTACAACCGCATACAACGAAGCATACTGCAACAGTGTCAGTGTTCTCCGTTTGCCATAAATAATCCTTGAAAGTTGTGAGAACTAGATAGTTACTTGTTTGCACTGCAAGCGGACGGCTTGATTTATCGTTTGCTTTGCCGTCCACAACTTCGCGCGTGCATTTTGGTTGGTTTAAAAAAAGATGACACATACCCACTACGGGGGAGTGGCGAAGACACAGTCGTTAAATTGCTGGAAACAGGAGTGTTTAGACGGGAAATGAGTAGTAAAGCGGTATATGCTGACGAATTGGACGACGCAACGACGGGGCACCTGTTAACTGGGAGATCGAATTTTGGTGGAGGCAACATGCAATGTTGTTCCTTTTTCTGTCTTCTCTAGAAGTTACGTACATTCGTGTTTTCATTTGCAGCGGGTTTCTATTCTGAGAACACTACAACCTACTGGCATGTTCTGAATTATTTTCGCTTTACTCAGTTTTATTGCGCATAGTGCAGTAATCCTGGAAATGTGCTAAGGGACCAGTAGCTGTGAGAAGAAAATAGCAGGCCAAGGCAAGGCGCCTTTTAAAGGTTTCTTGCTGCCTCGTAAGGCACCGCTGTTTTATACCCGTTCCACCAGCCCACAAGAAATGACAGTAAATGCTTAAGGCCTTGAGTATGTCAATGCCATTATTTTTGGAGTTGGGGCTACACATGCGCATTTAATGTCAATATATGGAAGCCATGATGATGATAACGCTCATAATGCAGTCAGAAATTTCACCTGAATATAAACAGTCCCATAAGCACAATATCCTGGAAATGTTGCCCGAATGTAATAAAAGAGTTATTTTGCAGAAAAAAAAACTGCCGTTCTTGCTTGACAAGTAAAAAAAAAAGTAGCCATAAGCTCGCATGTCGGCACACAAGTCGAAAGTATTTGCCACAAATGCTGGTAAAAATGGCGCTCTTCGCATGGAAAATGCAGTAGAGATGGCCCATCTGATTGAAAGTTAAGAATTAACTATTTGCTACTATTAGGCAGTAGTTACTAACAAAGCTGCATGCTTTTCTGCGTGTGGAATGGGGACGAGGGTACGCATCGCACAGGCGAAAGTGTTGGGGGCGAACTATGTACGTCACGAACGGCATAAGGATATTGCCATTAAATGTATACATGTGGCACCGCACGAGTTCCATTAAATATTAAGGCAGTAAGCAATGAAAGGCATTAAATTTGCCCATGTGGCACATTTGTTATGGCGGCGGTTGAACTTTGTTACGGTTAAACTTAATCAAAAAACAAAAATAGCGCTAACAGATGGTCAGGGCCATTAAACGCAAGAAAAGAGCCAGCGTAGTTGTTTGCGTTGGGGAATATTTACACGCCACTCTTGTTATATAAAAAAAGAACAGCGGTTGATTTTATTTGTTTAAAACCCAGTGGCGAATAGCTTCACTTTACCGTGCAGCCTGTTTTCTACGCCGCGTCAGGAAATGCAACAGTGCAATTAGAGTAAAGTGGTTCAAGTACTGGCCGTGCCGGATACAGATCCTGTCAGAACTAGCGCAAGCATTATAATATGCCAGCACATTTAATGACATTGCGGTTTCTGCCACTGTAAAGGATTTTCTTCGTTGGGCTCAAACATGTTTGCAGCAGCTGGCTGGAGAATGAGCGCGCAGTATTGACACTTATGCGTAGTTGAGTTATAACGTTGCTTTATCGCACGGAATATTCCCAGTGCAATGCAAAAAGATTGCAATTAGGCCTTATTACCCAAAAAAGAACACGTGGGGAACATTAGCAACGCATCGACGATGGAAGCGAGCGTATCCTCGCATATCGAGAAGCATGAATTGGGCCAACATGCCAGTATGCAAATCACTCCGCGTGAACCGTATTTCTCGTTGCAAGATTGTGCGCCTCTCGTTAAAGAGGCGTTGTTCATATCGTCCCTAGTTGATAGTATTTGCTGGTGCCGTGCCTTATAACGTGGTCAGTGCACTACTCTTTCTGAAGCATCACAAGGAGCTCGAGCATCTCTGCTATAGAGAATACGCCTGCCGTAATAAATGAGCATTACGGTATACGAACGACTCTCGTCTCTCTGCAAGGCAAAGCTTCGCTAATATTTCCTTCGTTCTGGAGTAAAGGGAACTCTGATGATTTCAGGACGCGTTCATGTCCGCTGATTCCGGAAGCAGTATAGCAGTATACAACGCGGCTGGCCATTTCTGCATGCTCCTCTCGGCTTTATCAATATTCACGGCAATGCGCCCTACGGAGCCTCCTTATTAGCTCGATGACGTATATCTATTACGCACGCCAGATATGTACGGCAGAGGAAGATTTGCTCACACTGTATGCCCGGGTAGACCAAAGATTAAAAAAAAAATCGCGGGTGCTATACGGGTTCACCAAGCAATCCGAGAGCACCCAACGCAAACCAAAGCAAAAAAAAAAAACAAGCATTGAAGAGAACGAAGAGAAATGAAAAACGGAAGAAGGAATTGTTCAGCGATCGGGCTCTCAGCATGAGTGGAGAGAGAGGAAGAGAAGGAGGGAAAAGAGAAACGGAGGTTTGGCGCAGCAGACAACTCGGAAGCTCCCGGCAGCGTCGGTGGCGGCAGCAGCAGCAGCGACGCCTCCCGACTAAACGGTCCCGCGCGGCTGACTCCGCCGTCCGGGCGAAGGGGGGAGGCCCTCGCTAATTGCAATTAGGACTCTGCCGGTATCGACAATTAGGCGGAGATTGCTCTTTCCTTGCGATGCCGACTCCGCGCCGCTGACGAGGCCCGGCTCGCTTAAATGACTTCCGGTAGGAAGCGCGCGCGCCGCCGGATAGAGGAGGACACCCTCCCACGGCGACTGATCTGTTCCGCGCTTTTCTTTCTCCTGCTCTGTCTCTCTGTCTCTCTTGTCTTCTTCATTACTCGGCGTTCTGCTCTCCACACGCACGCCCACGCTGTTGTTGTTCCTCCGTGGCGCTGTTGCCGCTGCCAAGGACGTGCTCATGACTCCGTCAAGGCTATTTGCTTCGTCTTCATCCCGTTGTGCCCAGAAGAAGACGAAGTCACTCGCGTCCGCCGAAGAATGCTTGTTTACCCTTGTGGGAAGAAGGGAACGGAAAGCAGATGATGAAGACGAGAACAAGAAAATGGGAGCTCTTTTTTTTTGTACATTTAACTAGGCCGGGGTTGTTTATCGCTTCCGGCGCGTGACTCTCCTCAGCAGTCGCGAGGGAGAATTAACAGGTCTGGTAATGATTCCGCCGATCGAACCATTTCTGCAGTGGTGTTTTGATTTTTCACCATTGTCGTTCTTGGTTTTCATTCCTTTAGGGCGGAACTTGAGGCGTGAAGTGTCGAAATGAAACTCGCGTCAATGTTTTCAATAGCGATGAAAGACATGGTCGCGTTCTTTTTCGCAGAAGAATGCCTTCCCCGCATGCGATATCACAAACGCTAAAGTTGTCCGTAGGCATACAGTCTCTCCGAATTTCCATAGGTTCCGCGTAAAGCAGGGGAACGACAACCCCGTGCTTCGGGGAGCCCTGAGGTTCGTCAAACTTGGACTTCCTTGAGTGCTTCCTTTTGTTTAAGATTTCCTGCGCCGGTGTGAGTGGGCTACACATGTGAGAAGTATGTGTGTGTCTGTGTGCTTCAAGAATACAAACGAGCGAGTGGAAGCGCGCCTATGTGCGTCCTGCACCGACGAAGTCGACTGCAACCCATACGCACGGCCACGCGCCAAGAGGAAAGCTGAGAAAAACGAAGAAAACTCAGTTACCAGTCGCCGAAGCATGCGCTCCTTTCACTGGTCCTTAACGAAGTAACTGCTCCCACTCAGAGACCGATTCACGATGCTCACTTGTGCAAGCTGATAGAAAAAGGAACAAGGCCCAGGACAAGATCAGCGTATCGGTTTGGTGAATAAGCTGCTCCCTTTTCGGACGGCTTTCCCCCTAGTTTCTCGTTCTGAGGCCCGGAGCGACCCGCACAAACCTACACTATACACGATTGCTGCCCTAAAAACCGGGTCTCTCCATAGCCGTTCTCGTACGCAGCACAGGGATTCGCTTCCCCTCGTTTGTTTCCCCCTCGCCCCCCCTCCCTCCCCCCCCTTTGGGCACGTGGATGTGGGTGGACCGCAGAAGAACGTGGTTTCGATCTGGCGCCCCTGTGACTCGTTTGCGCCAGCAACCGTTCTTATTTTTCCCGACGCTGGCGGCATTCGTAGGCAGGCCGCTCGATTGCGGTATTCATGGCGCGTTCCATCACCTCCACGCCGGTATGTGTACGACGCGGGTCAGGCTTGGTTCTCCTCGTTCTTCCTCCCCCGCCCCCATGTCCTTTGTAACGGAGCGAGAGCTTTCGTCGACATTTATTTTTTTTACCTCGTCTACGTCCGCGGCGCCATCTAGCGCGGCCAATTCAATGAGGCGTTCTTTTGTGATTCCCGAGTATCGCGTGTCAGCTACGGTGAAGATGAGCGTCGCATTAAATAGTTCGCGCGATGTTGTTCTCTTTCTTCTTCTTTCGCTCGCGATGAGTTCGCGCCTTTGTCGTCACTATGCCGGCTCGACGCCAGTCCACCCCCTCAATGACGACACTTGTATCATGGCGCTGGTCCAGTGTCTCGCGGCCGTACGGCGCTATTCTGCGGCGCGTAGAATGGGTTTCAGTTTTTTTCTCGTTGTCAATGGGCATATCTGATTGATTGTCTAGTTACCGCACGTGGAGTAGGGGATTACGTTTTGCCTTTTGTTTTTCTTCAGCTCCTAGTAAAGGAAGGAAGTTCACAGCGTAATAAAGAGCGCTTGAGCTAGAGAGTCGATGCTGCAGAAACGTTTTCACAGACAGAAAAGTGGGAATTGAAACAGAACACAGAAAATTTCCTTCCTTCCTTCCTTCCTTCCTTCCTTCCTTCCTTCCTTCCTTCCTTCCTTCCTTCCTTCCTTCCTTCCTTCCTTCCTTCCTTCCTTCCTTCCTTCCTTCCTTCCTTCCTTCCTTTCTTTCTTTTTTCTTCCTTCTTTCTTTGTTTCTTTCCTTCCTTCTTTCTTTCTTCCTTTTTTCTTCCTTCCTTCCTTTCTTTCCTTCTTCCTTTCTTTCCCTCTTCCTTTCCTTCCTTCCTTCCTTCCTTCCTTCTTTCCTTCCTTCCTTCCTTCCTTCCTTCCTTCCTTCCTTCCTTCCCTTCTTTCTTTCTTCCTTTGTTTCTTTCTTGAGTGAACTCGAGGCTTGTGATTAATGCACTAAAGTACACGAAATGCGTCAGCTGCAGCATGTGCTTACTAGGAAAGCCTAGTAATCTCTTGACTGAATGGAAACAAAGCAAAATGAAGTTCGTTAATTGAATTAGACAACCTTATTATACTAGCAAAGTAACAAAGGAGATGGGAAAAGCCTCTTCCTTATCGCGATATTTCGGTCGTTGGCCCTCAGTAGACGGCATCTTTTCTTCCTTCCCACACCTGAAAACGCCAGTTCGTTGCTTCTGTTTCCTTCTTTCAGCCAAGGGGCGGAAAAGGGCCTCGCAGCTCAGCCCTAAGCATTCCGACCACCGCAAGGTAACAGGAGACAATTTGCCCGGACATCTCATTTACGCTACCTGCACTTCGATCACAATCTTGAGCAAACCTCGGCGCACTCACCTAACTCGGGAGTGGCCTGCGGTCGAGGCTCGAGCCCCCTTCGGGCTATCGCCAGCGGAGCGCAAATAAACGTTCCTCTCCCCAACAATCAAGGGGTGGCGTTCGAAGGAGCTCCGACAAAGGAAACAGAAAACCGGGCCGACCAACTCCCAGGGGGATCCAAACAATGCAAGCTTTCCCCGAGAAGAACAAGAGGAACGGGAGGAGGAGGAGGAGAAGGCCACGTAACAAGCTCAAGATGGGCTCCGGAGCGCCGGCGTAAGCCCTTGCGGAGGCAAGCCTTTGGGAAGAAAGGAAACCCAACTCTTCGTCGGCGGACTCAAGGGCTCTCCAAAGAAACGCGCCTGGCACCTCCTCTCCCCCTCATCTCCTTGCTCTAGAGCGAGAGAGGAAGGGGAATGAAATCGCCGATCAGGGTCGTCCGAGCGGCGAGGCAAGGAGCGCACACCGCGCTGAATTCACGAAAGCGTAGTGAAAGCGAGCGCACTCGGCGATCATTGACTGAGGCACCGGCAATCGTGTTCGACAAAGGACCACCTTTGGCCGCCCTCTTTCCCCTCGACATTCCCCTCTTGTCTCTTCTCTTTCCTTATTCCTCCCCCTCGCCACCGCGCCACACTGGCCGGCGTTTTTTCTGCCCTGTAGTGTTCTTACTTTAGATCCTCTCAACCCCGCTTGTTCCCCTCCCAGTTCGCATTCGTCCTATATTCTTTCTTGTCATGTTTGTTTGCGGTGTTTGTTCCCCGGCGTCTAACAGCTTTTAGGAGTGCGTGTTTTTGCTTGTTTCTGGTGAGAGTGTATAACCGGTACTTGTTTTCTTTTCCTTCTTACAGCACGGGCTTGGTTGCGAACCGCGCTGTATGGTCGATTTCAAGCTGTAGAGGCCAAACCACTCTCTTGTCTCTCTTGCGTGTGCTCTGGTTTTCGTTCGATTGGTATCATGACGGATTTTTCTCTTTTTATTGTTGTTTCGGTGGGAGGATAACTTCAAAGCGCTATACGCAAGCCAGGATTTGTTCACTATTCCTGAAACCTGCGCCTTATAAATCTAACCCGATTGCTTAAGCACGTGTTCACGCTTCTTTCCCTTTTCGGCACTCACAGGTTAACGGACTCGGCCTTGGTATGGAGGTCTTTTCATGGAAACTTTGTAGACTTCATGTGTTTTTCCTAAGTTAAACGCACCCGCCGCGGTGGCTTAGTGGCTAAGGCACTCGGCTGCTGAACTTAAGGACGTTAGACTCCTGCTGTGGTGGCCTCGTTTCGGTGGCGGCGAAATGCAAAAAAGCCTGTGGGCTGTTGGAAATGTCGGTGCATGTTAAATAACTCCAAGCAGTCGAAACTAATCTGAAATTCTCCACTACGGCGCGGTCTCCGAGCCTATGTGCGCCTCATGGACGTTTAACCCAACATAGCATAACATAACATAGCATAACACAACATAGCATAACACTACAGAACACAACGCAACATAAGATAACATAACATAACGTAACATAACATAACACAACACAACACAACACAACACAACACAACACAACACAACACAACACAACACAACACAATGCAACACAACACAACACAACACAACACAACACAACATGTAAAATGCGCATATAACTTTTTCTTGTCCACAAGAGCGCAGCGACATGCCAGGTCAATGTCGCGGGCTTCCATGTTGTGGTCGGCTGCTATGGTCGGCAGCCATGTTGTGGCTGGCTGCTCGGAAAATTTCCAGTCGGAAAAGCAGAGTGTGCAAAGAGTGTTATAGACTGGCGGCAAGGTCGGAATACGCCCGTTGCATCAAGTGTACACATCATTTTTCACCTCGCCGGGACGGTACTCGTCCCTGTGGGCGCCCATAGTGCTTTTTCTGTACTGGCCCACTTCAGGCCTGTAATTAAGTATGTTTGGGGGTACGCGCACCCATCGTATTGATTACATAGCCGCACACTTGTGGGCCAGCATTATAAAAGCGGAATTGCGACTTAACACTGTCCGTACAACGCAGGCCGCTTAAGTCAGAATATGCGGACATTTATTCCTTACCTACCTATATTGCACAACCTTACTGCTGACCAGCTCCTCCTGTGTATTTCCAAGGGCAGCGCCTTGGCTTCTCATTCGTTCTCCCTGGGGCGGCAGTAATTCATAAAATGCCTTATGCTGTTGCATTCGGACTTTATCGTGTTCGACCTCGAGACTTCCTATCTCTTTATGTCCGGTCTATCATGTCAGCACATATTTCCCCGTCCACTCGCAAAAGTGCGTGCCAGTTCAAAACTAAAAATATATTCGTGCTGTGCAATTGCGCTTAGCCTACACACCTATGCCAACGCTGAACGTCATGAAATGGGATAATGTAACACGTACAGCTGACGCTATACATGGTTTTCAGTGTGAGTCCGCCTCACCAATACAAGTGTAAGAGCATTTGGACAACAAAAAAGGGTTCGTGTATCTACAAGCGTCGGTGACAGGCCCTAAAGATTCTTGAACTTCACTAAGAGCTTCGTTAAGAGCAAAAAAGACGTACTGTGCCTGCCGTACCCTTACACTTATTATTCTTTAAAGATCGAAGTTCGTTCTTGCGCATTGGCCGCTTGCTAATGCAGTAATGAACGCATGAACAAGGACCCAGTCCGTTTTTCTTTCTTTTGTTGGTACAGTACAACAGTGTTCGCCAGGTGGCCGTTCAAAGACGGGTCACCACCCCTCTGCTAGCCCTCTCCAAAAATTCGGCGACCCAGGAGTCGATGGCAAGTGGGTGAGACAGTGAGAGAAAGACTGCACGAGGAAGAAATAAGAGAGTGAGCGAGCGACTGACTGAACGCCGGCTTATCGCCGGGGCGACGCGACGTGTACCGCTCACGCGCAGTCTACCTCTCGCGCGGCGCGCAACAAAAGCGTGACTCTGCGAGATTGATGAGGCTGTCCGGACCCCTCGGGTCTCGCCGCGACCACCGCCGCTGCCGTACTCGGGGGGTTAGAGTCCCTTCGTTTCCCGCATGGAGGAAACTTCGGGATCGCGTGCCCACTGCTCGCCCGGACCCGGGTCTGGCTCCGGGGGTGCCCTGTGCGAGAATACCGTGCCCGTGGCAGTCTCCGTGAGTTGTCGCGCCTGCGTAATTAAGACAGAGTCCGGCGCTGGGCCGGGTTCACAACTGCACTCTCCGTCCCTCTCGCGTGCGACTGGAGCGGCTCGCACACACGAGTGAGATGAGATAAAAGCCGTGCGCACCGAGCGCGTAGTTAATTGGGATCCGCTATCTGGGAGCCAGGCGTGCCTTGCTCCGTGGGCGAGCCTAATGGAGCTGCAGGTGTCCGCAGAAGGGCTGCTATCGTGCTCGGCGTGGTTTTCGTGCAGACCCGCTCGCGTGGGATGCGGGGTGTTTGTTATCACGTTTTATTTTCAGTGTAAATAATGAATGACTTTGACGTTTTTTCTTCAGTTCTTCAGCCCTAATTGGTAGACAGAGAAAGGGGGAAAGTTAAACAGCCGACGCCACTTTGATACAGCGATGCGACATATGAGGTGGCGAAAATTTTGCCTGAATCAAGGTGGAAGCTTTGCTTATTTGAATCCAAAGTAGCAAAGGATGACGCTGCAATTCAACAGCACGCAAGCTATGTTATAGTTCACTCTTGATACGACGGTTACCTGGTGTGCTTTTCTTCTTAAAAGGTTTCGTAGAATAAAATTTCTTCATATTTTGGTGACAATATGGCAGTTTGGTGGCGTGCCCATGTTGTGATGGATAATCAGGCAATCTGCCAGTCGATTCTCTGCGCCCTGTGACGGCGATTCCTCAGCGATGGGATCCCATAGTTTTCAGTATTAACCGCATTATGTGCGGCTTCCCCTTTCATGGCCTTGAGAAGTGGATGGACGAGCACGCAATCAGACAATTCCTTTGTTCACTTTGCTAATTAGAATTCGTGTCAGCCTCCTTTCGTAGTGCTCTCGAATAAAATATAAAACGTACAGTCTTCTGTTACTGACAACCCCAGAATGCCAGCATCAAAACTTTGTCTTTTTTAAGGAAGCCCGGATAAAACTGCTGCATAAAGTTTTTTGCCTATTTATCGTATGCGCCTCCGGTTTCTGCTTTTTTCTCCTGTAGGAATTAAAATTAAACACAGCATTCGCACTGCTGCTGCATTTCCGTTCGTCTTTTAATTTTTTTTTCTGCTTCTTCGATGTAACATGGACGCACCAGTCGGCGCCAGCACGGGCCGCCGAGCGGGTGCGGTTAGAAAAGGAGGAGGACAAAGCAGCAAGGGCAAAGATGTTCGCGTCGTTCAGCGCCGTCGCCTCGATGGCCCTGTTTCTGATGCACAAGGGCGGCAGGCTGCCAGACCGCGGCCCGGGACCTCCGAGTTATATGTCCAACCAGCTGCCGTACACCATGGACGTGACCCCGGTGCGTCCTTACCAGGCGCCGGTCCACTACATGCGCAACTTCCTGGATCGCCTGGAGTCCAGGCCTCGGGACATTAACTTCTTCCTCGAGCTGGCCCGGGAGCCCAACAGCTTCATGGACATCTTGGGTAACTACCAGCACGGCATCAGTTCTGTCGTCCAAGTCGGCAATGTCCTCCTAGCCGTGGTGGCCATCGGTGGCGTAGTCGTGGTAGCTGGGCGCTGGGTCGGCTACTTCGGTGGAGACAGCAACAAGGAGAGCGAGGGGGAAGAGGATAACGAGGAGGAGGAACAGGAAGAGCCTTCGCCTTCCTACAAGACCGCCTACACGACTGCCATGGCCGTGACGTTGCTCCTGGCAGCCATCGGTTTTGTGCTGTCCTTCTTGCTGTACGAAACAAGCAGCGACCTGAGCGCCTCTATCGACACCCTGCCAGCGGTGAAGGAGATGGCGGCCAGGGACCTCGCCGCCTTCGTAACCAACACGATCAACCAGAGGATGGAAGACGCCGGGCGCAAGAAGCGGCGCCATCTTGATGAGATCGAAGGCGACTTTGAAAAGGCGTTCAGTCGCTTCCTCGAATCTCGCATGCATGAAGAGCTGGTGCAGCGCAACGGCCTGAACGTCACCGACTGCGCCAAGAACGTCCGACAAATCGGAATGCTCTTTGTAAAGGACGGAGTTAGGTCTCAGGGAAACCGGTTGCTGCGAGCGAGCAAAAGTCTGGCCCGGATAAGTGACTACCGGAAACGACTGTGTGGTCTGGTGGCGAGTCAGGTGGCTAAGACGACGTCCAAGGAGAGGAAGCAAGTCGTAAAGAGTCTGAAGAAGCAGCTTCACGACAGTGCGAAAGCAAGGGCCGAAGAGGAACTGAAAGAGACGCTAAGCGGTCTAGACAGAGCTTTCAACAGGCTGATGACATACGGCTCAAGGACTGGCTGGTGGGAGAGGTTCCGGTCGTCCACGCTCTTCGGACTTGTACCCATCTTCTTCCTCTGCATCTTCGCTATTATGATACCTTTCATCGTGGTAGCCTTGACGCAGCAAAACGTTGACGAAGAGACCGAGGCTAAAAACACTCGTTTCCGGGTCGCTGGCGTAGCGCTGGCGTATGGCGCCTTCTTCCTGTACATAGTGGCTGTGCTGGCACTATACTTGGCTCTGCAGGTCTTCCCTTACGCCGCGGTCGGTGAATGTTACCTCTGCAATTCCTACAGACAAGGATCATTCAAGGTCCTGAACATGCTCGCAGTGCGGCTGTGGCCACTCAACGAGCGGGCCTCAATGTTCCGCGGTATCCACCCTAGCGAAATATTAGGCAAATGCAGCCACGGAGACGCCACACTCGCCGACTTGGCCATCCCTGCTGAAGTGCGCCAGGACATGGACGTCACCCCCGGTAGCACAAGAGTACCACTTCTGGACACTGAAAGCTTAAGAATGGCCAAGCTAATGCCTTCGTTCCTCGTCCACGACCGACACGTGGCTCTGCTACCTGCTGATGACGTCAACGTGACGGTGTTTGTCAAGACCCTACGCATAAGCCTGTCCAAGGAGCGAGCCCTCACCGATGGCACGCGGCGCACGGCGTCCGCTTTCTTGAAGAAGCTGGACAAGGTGGACCTACAGGACGCCGCTGCGCGTATGGCCGCGACCAGCTACCGCCGCATGTTGCTCACGATGCTGCCCAAGTACTATGCGCAGTACCTCCATGGGCCGACCATCACCCAAAACGTCGGAAACTGTGGGCCCGTCTACAATGTCGTGGACAAGACCATGAGTGCCACATGCGATGGCTTCGTCGACTCGCTTTTGGCGTTCGTGTTTTTCCTGGTGGTGACTGCCGTGGTGTCCACGTTGGTGGCCGTCATGGCCGCGGCTAAGAAGAAGAAAAAGAAGAAGAAGAGCAAGAGTAAGAAGAAGAAGAAGAGCAAGAGCAAAAAGAAGAAGAAGAGCAAGAGCAAGAAGAAGAAGAAAGGAAGCAAGAGCAAGAAGAAAAAAGGTAGCAAAAGTAAGAAGAAGAAAGGAAGCAAGAGCAAGAAAGGCAAGAAGAAGGCGAGCAAATCGGATGAGGGGGAGAAATCGGAAGGAGGAGAGTCGTCCGAGTCGGCTGCCTCAACCAGTGCCTCGGCTAGTCCGACGACTAGCGCTGCCTCGGCTCCGGCGAAGCCGGCGGCTGCGGCTGCACCCGCGGCAGCAGCCCCTGCTAAGCCCGCGACACCATCGGGCTCGGGCTCCTTGAAGACAGCCTCGCAACCGACTCTGATCCGCGTAACGAGCACCAGGACGGAAGACACCATGATGGGTCCTGTGGACGAGACTGAGTTTGTGGAGATACGGCTGCCTGGTAAGGGGGCGTCTGGAGAACAGGTGCCGACGGCTACTGTTGGCGTCGGTGCCCCTCCTGGCGCTGTTCCTTCTGGCACAGCTCCTCCTGGCGCGTACCCACCTGGTGGGTACCCTCCTGGTGGGTACCCTCCTGGCGGGTACCCACCCGGCGGGTACCCTCCAGGCGGTTACGGCGCACCTTACGGTGCCCCTGCTCCGCCGCTCGGCATGCCGCCCTATCCTGGTCGGTAGCCAGCCGTGCCGATGGTCATGTTGTGTTGTGTACCAAGAACAGAAAAAAAAGAGTTGCTTGTCCTTTACGAGCTTGCCTCTCCTTATTGGAAGATTGAAGACACTACCACATCTTTTGCTATTTCAGTAGAGAACCCTGATTAAGAGCGTCTTGTTAAGAGACTTGAGATTCTACGTTGAAGACATAAGTTTGGGGCATCGTGAAGTGGGAAGACACGAAAATTGTGTCTTCTAAATAAAAGCGACGTGATGTCGGAAGTATGAATGAAAAAAAAAATACAACTGGCGTGAATCGCGCAGCTGTAACCGAAACTAGCTTTTCGAGCAAGCCGGTAAATAATCCATCTTTACCGCTCATGACAATATAGAGTTCTGTAATAGCGCCCCATCAGTTTTCTGATGCCATTGTCGCCGCCCCTCCCTCGTCGCAGAGGTGATAAAAGCGAATCGCAAAAGCACCTAAGAATTTATTCCGCATGGAGTCAGGTGCGGTGCTAACTACAGCCCCGGTGGTGTTTGTATCTCAAGCAGACTTTATGAGCGGAATGCCACAGCCAGGATATCTTGCAATGGCTCCTGTTCAATTGCGATTATATCCACGGGGCATCCGCGCCAGCTGCGAATGGCTACAGTAAAGCGATGTACAACTCTGAGCATAAGACTTCTAGGTTTAACGCTCCTGGGCACAGTTCCCTTCGGCTACTCCGCCACCACTAGTGTGCATTGCTAACATTTATCTAACCAGATCTGAGGTCCAAGCCAAGCTGGATGTGCCTCGCCTTGTGCTATAAGGTGCGTGTAACGGGGCTCTGAAAACAACTATCAGTTATCTGCGAAGCCCAAGAGGATTACGAGCGACACCGACTTTGCCCCAGCTTAACCCAAACAGCAGAACGTCTCATCCATGTTGAAGCTCGTCTTGTCTTCTTAGTTTATTTCTCTCGCGTGTGTGAAGAAAGAGAGAGAGAGAGAAAGCAGTTTAATGAAAGGAAAGATGGAAAGGCCGACCGGCTGTAATGTGGCCCTGGCCAGCCACTCCACACTGGAGAAGGGTGAAGGAAAAAGTTCGTTCGGCAACAACAAACAGCGTCACTACGCGCGTAGTATTCACGGCACGAGCCCACTAGCCGGCAGTGCAAGTCAGTTCGTCTTGGATCCGCCACCCTAAATCCCCTTTTTCTTCTTTTTAAACTACTCCTCGTGACCTGCGCTTTTAGCCGACGCGTGCTAAAGCTGGCGGCGAGTAAAAGAAGGTTCGTATTCGGGCTGCCCTGCGTTCGTTACTCCCTTCCATTCACGGCGCCGCGGTTTCGCTCCCACTTTCCATTCTTTTTCTTCTTCTCCTATTCTCTTTCTGCTTCACGCCTGGCGCACAAATGCGCGTTCGAAGTCGTTGCTTTCGCTTCCCTGGCACTGATGGCGCCGCCACTTCGGCCGCAATAGCAGCATCCGAACAGTCCTCGTCGTCTTCCCTCTTTCCTTCTATTTCGTTTAAAAAGAAACGGAGGAAAGAAGAAGAGCGGAGAAAAAAAAAGAAATCAGGCCCCGCCAGTCGAGACAGCAGCCGGAAGCACAGAGCGGAACCCGCGGTGCAAGCGGCGAGAGCAACTAATTTCGAAGAACGCATTCCGATTGCTTTCCTTTCGAGTTGGCTGACTCCCTCCTGCTGTGCTGTGCTATTCTCCCCAAATTTCTCTTTCTCTCTTCTTCTTCTTCTTCTCCGCTTCACTTTGTGTTTTTCATTCCTTGTGTGCACCGCCCATCCTTCTCACTGTGTCTCTCAACCACCTCGCAATTCTCTCATAGTTTTTCCTCTCTTTTTTTTATTTCTTTTCCGTTCCGCACGTTTGTGCAGCGCATGTGACTGGCTTCTTTTCTTTTTTTTCTGCCGCTTTGTCTCCCATCCCTCTTTCTTCAAAACTCGGCTTCGCAATAAATTGTGGCGGCCGTATCGTCCCTTTTCTCCCTTTCTCCCTCCCAAAAGCGGGAGAATGCGCCGACGAGAGAACCGAAAGCAATACTGCCGTAGGAAATAGAAAGAAAGTGAGAAAGAGGGACTCAAGGTGATCTAAAGGCGAAAGCTGTCTATAGATTCACCCTCAGCTGGTTTTCATTGGCTCGGCAGACGGCTCTGCCTCTCCCACACTCGCTCACAGCAATTCGTGCACTGGCGCGCACGTCTGTTTTTTTTCCCTCTTCACTCGCGACGAAGTACGTACGTATACGCCTAGTTTGGGCTCTTGTGCCTGGCGCGTTATTTGAACTTATTCCGGCTTGGCTTGCCTTGGTTCGGCTCGTCCTCACGGGTGCATTCTCGGTCCGCGCGCGCGCCGCCGTATTGGCTTTGTCGCGACGCGCGGGAGATGGAGAGCATGTCCTTTCCTCTATCGGGGGTGCGGGGAGAATTTATTTACGCGCGCTGGAGCTCTCCACTTCTTCCTAACTCCTCCCGGTTTCCATCTCTACTCCTTCCCTTCTCCTTTTCCTCCTCCTGCTCCTCCTCATCTGCTCGGTCTGCCCCGTCGGAGACCGATCTCACCCGCAGAGTCTAGCTGGCTTCGTGCCTAGCTCCTTCCGTTGGCAACCTCTCCTTTTCACCCACACACCTACACTCCCCACCGGCCCCTCTCCCCAGCGCATCGGCCAACTCCCTCTTTTTCCCGCGTCGAAGAGATGCCCCGTTCTGCTCCGGCGCATCCTCCCTTAGGAGAAGAAAAGTTTTCGTTTCGCGTTCACCGATGTGGTCTCGTCCGCTGTTTTGTTTGTCGCGCTCTTTTTGCCTGTATACCTTTATCTCCCTATATACGCGTCCTAAGCATTTTGCGCTGGTTGGTTTTATCTTTTACGCCACGTTCTGCCCGATTTCTATTCACCCCCCTTGTGGCAGTAGGACTGGTATTTCTTTTTGCCGTACTTACGTGCTCCGACGTATTTATTTTGTTTGTTCGGGGCATCCCAACTCCTTGAGGGCGGCGAACTTCAGGCAGCGCCAGGGTGTTTAATAATGGGCCTATTCTTACCCCGCAGAAATGAGCGGAGAGTAAGTGGAAATACGTCTCAAATAAAACGCTGCCATTTTTAGTGGAGCAAGCTTTGAAAGGCACTTGATAGACGGATCTCCTTAGCTTTAACTTTTGTCAACTAATAAAAAGAAGACCGAACAACACTGTGTGACATTCGGCATTTAAATTACCTCGCAGGTATTGTGCAAGAACTGCAGTGAACCATACACCGAAGTGCAACGTAATTATTGGCTGCGTGAGGGGTGCTACTGAGCGCTCGTATTACAAAACCAGCTGCGGCAAACGAAAACGAGTTTCGCAGTGAACATTTTTGAATGATGTATTAAGCAGGTCAGGGTACTATTAACGAACGCTCCGAACAACCACCTTCGCACAACCAGGCAGTAATTTTCCGGCTAGTAAATGGCAACGGTTCTTTTTATGACAATAGTGGTAGTGTTTCTATGTGTAGAAACACTGTACGACTGACAATCGCCTGCTCGTGCAAAGCACAAAATGACCTTCCTCGACTCGACTGCCACCGGCATGAATTAGCGGAGACGCAGATGGTATGGTATGGTATGGTATGGTATGGTATGGTATGGTATGGTGTGGTATGGTGTGGTATGGTATGGTATGGTATGGTATGGTATGGTATGGTATGGTATGGTACGGCATGGCATGGCATGGCATGGTATGGTATGGTATGGTACTGTATGGTATAGCATGGCGTGTTGTGGCATTGTATAATACAATAAGATCATCCCCATCATCATCATCATCATCAGCCTGACTACTCCCACTGCAGGACAAAGGCCTCTCTCCCATGTCTCTCCAATTAACCGTGGCCTTTGCCAGTTGCGGCCCCCGTATCCCCGCAAAGTTCTTAATCTCCACCGCCCACCTAACTTTCTGCCGTCCCCTGCTACGTTTGCCTTCTTTTGGAATCCACTCCGTTACCTATAAGGACCACCGGTTATTTTGCCTTCGCAATACTATGCCCTGCCCAAGTCCATTTCTTCCTCTTGATTTCGACTAGGATGTCATTAGTCTGCGTTTGTTCTCTCACCCACTCCACCCGCTTCTGATCTCTTGACGTTACACCTATAATTTTTCTTTCCATAGCTCGCTGCGTTGTCCTTAATTTAAGCTGAACCCACTTTGTTAGCCTCCACGTTTCTGCCCGATAGGTGAGTACCGGTAAGATATAGCTGTTGTAGACTTTTCTCTTGAGGGATATTGGCAAACTGCCATTCATGATCTGAGAGCACCTGCCATATGCGCTCCACCCCATTCTTATTCTTCTAGTTATTTCCCTCTCATGATCCGGATCAGCGGTCATTACCTACCCTAAGTAATAATAATAATAATAATAATAATAATAATAATAATAATAATAATAATAATAATAATAATAATAATAATAATAATAATAATAATAATAATAATAATAATAATAATAATAATAATAATGATAATAATAATAATAATAATAATAATAATAATAATAATGTTTATTTCCATCATAACAAATGATGGAGGTGGTGAGAAAAAAAGCGAGGACGCTTGACGAAGTTCTCACCACCTCAGGCAGTAGCATACAGCCAGACACATTGCGCTCTGTACATACTGTACATATGCAGCAGAAACAAAAACGAAACTGCAACAAAAGAATTAACAACACGTAATAAGTAGGCTTATTTATTCTCTTACTACTTCCAGCACCTCGCTAACTATTGCGAACTGCTGTTCCCTTGTCAGACTGTTGAATATTACTTTGGTTTACTTTGGTTTTGGTTATGATATGTTATGCTATTGAATGGTATGCTATGGCATGATATGGTGGTATAGTGGAATGGCATGGTACGTGGCATGTTGTAGTGGGATGAAGTGCGGTGTGTTACTGTGTGGTGTATATTATGGTACGGTACGGTATGCCATGATGTACGGTGAGGTGTGGCGTGGTGTGGTATACTATGTTAACGTCTCGAAGCCATAGATGGGCTGTGAGGAACACCGCAGTAAAGGGTTCCGGATTAATTTAGTCCATTTGGGATCCTTTGACGTGCGCTGACGTCACACACCACACGAAAGTTTTCGATTATCGCCTCCATCGAAATGCGATCGCCTCAATCGGGATTCGATCTAGCCACCTTGGCCCCAGCGACCGAACTCCAAAGCCCCCAAGCCAGCGCTGTGGGTGTGCGCAGGCAGAGGAAATACGAGAGAAAATGCACGCACTATACACTCGGCGACACGATCGAGATGCGGAGAAGTGAGGCGCATAAAGATTTCTCTTCGTAAATGACTCAAAGTGCCGTGAACAGGGCGCGCCGTTTCCCGGAGCGCGGACGTTAGGCGCGGGTAGACCACGCGTGCTTTAGGCGGCGGGCGCTCGAGAGTGAAAAACACACTCTATCGGCGTCACCAGCAGCAAGTGGCGTTCGGTGTGCTGTAATGTGTGCTCCTGTATGTATCGGCCGTTGGGCTCGGGTCACTGCGCCCCATTACACCGGCAACTGTGGCACTGCGTGCTTTGTTTCGCGTCGTCGGCACCGATCGGCCGCCGACGTCTCTGCCCTCCTTCGCAGCTGGCTTGAAGTCGTTTGCGAAGGCTGCGGGGTCTTAGCGCTCAGCCGCGGTTAACGCCGGGCTCTATGGGAGCACTACGACGCCATTTTTTCAGTCGTCGGCCGGAGCGTTTAATGACGCTGGCCGGCGGACGGCGAGGAAGCAGTCGAACGCCGGCGGTGATCTGGAAGCGGAAACGACGTCACTGAGCAAACTGCTTTCCACTCCCCCTACACCCTCTCCTGTATCCCAGCACGCTGTCTCTCTGCCTTGCCAGTGTGTCTGCTACTGACAGGGCAGCGTTGTTAATACTGTCCAAAGCAACGAGCGCCCAAGTCGTTATTCATGGTGTGGCTAGTGGATCTAACAGTCAGGGCCCCATCTGTCTCTTGTGCTGGGGGCCAAGTATCTCGGGTGCAGCCGTGCACTTTGGGCGGAAGAACGAAACGCTTAAGCCGATGTCCAGGCGAGCGTGAAATCTACTGCAAAGACCAGCTGAAGAGAGGTCCTTGCTTTTGCGTTTTGTCCGTGTTAGATGACTGCGCTCACGCGAAGTCGGCATAGCGGGAATGAAGTAAATGGATTTCTCAAGACTTCGTGGCCCATTATGGCCGCGTACATCCAATAACATCATAGGAAGAAAGCTTGGATAACAAAAACGCTTCACTGTCTCGTTGTTAGCGTTGCGCTTGACATGATGCCAACTCGCGATACCAAACGATGTTTTGAAGCATCAGTGTGTGTGATTTCGCTTAATCTTTAACTTCGCTAAGACAGAGTAGTTTCTGAGAAACGGCCAATATTAACACATGACCGAGTCGCCAGCTAATCACGACCTGTTTTGAGAGCGCCTGAATAGTTTTGAAAAATCGCTCCGTAATTTGCTTAAAGGTGCAGTGAAGAGGAATCTAAACTCGTCTTTTTACCGCGGAAACTCAATCTACAAGTTCCGAGCATTCTTAGAAACTGCGATATATTGCCCTTTGTGGCCGATTTCCCTAACTAAATCGGATTAACGTCCGGCTCCCGCCTTTTCTATTTTTTTTTTAATTCTACCCGTACGGTGGACAGAGTCGACCAACGCGTGGAGTGCCTTTCAGCCAGCTCCGAGGAGGCTTGCCGCTCTGCCATCGGCGGAGTGATACATAGTAATCCGTAGTAGCAAATAGTCCGCGCGTATTTTTATTTCTGCGGGCTTATTTTGCAGCTATATTATCTGCGAATGAAACTATTTATTCACGGAAATTTAAAAATAAAATAAAGCGAAAGCAAAACCTCCACGGAGCCGTCTGAAAGGCACTCCACGCGTTGGTCGACTCCGCCCACCGTACGGGAAGAATTAAAAAAAAAAAGGGGGGAGCGCTGGATGGTAATCCGATTTAATTAGGAAAATCTGCCACACAGGGGAATAAGTCGAAGTTTATAACAATGCTCGCAACGTGTAGATCGAGTTCCCGCGGCAAAAATACGTGTTCAGATTTCTCTTCACTGCACCTTTAAGATTTGCATGAAGACGGCTACCTTGGAGCGTTGTTAGTAATTTCCGGCTGTAGATGTAACAGCGCGCAGGCGTAGTTGAATGTGTAACAACGAAGACACAAGACGAGAGGGCATGACAAGCCCAGCTTTGTGCCCTCGTCACCTTGTACACGACTGCGTCTGCGCGCTGTAACGCCTACAACCGGGAATTAACTCTAAGCGTCCCCACTGTTCACGGTGTGCGCCAGTTGTTACGGTCGCTTAGTCAAGTAGATGATTGAACGTTACATCGGATGCTAACAGCCTCTTCCTTAGTACGCCTGCTCCTTTGTTAAAACAAGGGGCTCGGTCACGCAGAATGATTCCGTCCGCTAGAGCGGGCGCTGAAGAGGGCAGACAGTGCACTCGATCGGCGTGACTCCAGGGGAACATCGGGCGTTGAGCGATGAACCAAACTGGAAAGAGGGGGGCGCGTCCTGATCTTTCCGCACCAGCGATCGAGAGGCCCGTGATTAGCGCCACGTGTCGTTAACGCGGCTAACGAAGATGACCGCGCCGCCCCAACACGAGCAGCCTTCGGTTCATTTGCGACGCGACAGTAGCGTGCACACCCGCGTCCCTATAAGCGGAAAGAAACGGACGGGAATGACGCTTTGCGTGGAGGCGTGAAACGTGAAACGCAGCGTGGGGTATAATCGGCCGCCGTGAGGCTGAGTTGGGAGATGTTTGCGCGATAGGGGACAGCCTGTCATTATACTGTGTACAGCCTCGTCCCCTTTTTCTTTTTTCTTGTTTCTCTTCAATGAACGGTTGGCCATTCGAGTCTTCCCAAACTAGCTTAACCTAACCGAACCGAACCTATAAGAGTGTCGCGCGTTACTCATGCATGCAGTGGCGTGAAGTGAGCGATGTCGTCGGATACGGATCGTTTGCGGGGTAGAGACGAAAAGAGTGGTGACTGCCGTTAGTCTGCCTACCGCGGCGGATTCGCGGCTGCTGGGTCACAGCGCGATGCGCAAGAACGCCTATTTTACTGAGATTTTGGCAAACATTGAATCAGGGGTAGCCCTTCACAACGGTGTGTCTGAAAGATCAATGTTTTACATTAGCACGTAACCGATTGCAATGCGTTAACCAGACATCTCCCTTTATCTTTTTTTTTTAACCTAGATCGAAATCGAGTGCAGCAAATAGGAACCGTAGCGAGCCAATGCACCCATTTCGTTCCTACAACAATTCGTTTATTGAGGTTTAGCGTCCCAAAGCAACTCAGGCTATGAGGGACGCCGTAGTGAAGGGGTCCGGAAATTTCGACCACCTGGGGTTCTTTAACGTGCACTGACATCGCACAGTACACGGGCCTCTAGAACTTCGCCTCCACTGAAATTGGACCGCCCCCGCCAGGATCGAACCCGTGTCTTTCGGGCCAGCAGCCTAGCGCCGTAGCCACTGAGCCACCGCGGCGGGGCCGTTCCTACAACAACTAGGATGACCCTCCCACCCTGTGCACACACAACGAGGTTCTCAATAAAAATGAAAATTTAATTTAAAGTTGAACAGAATTTTAACTTCTGCTGATGAAGGTAAATTTGCCTAAAAACAATTACGCGCGTGTAAGAAATATAACTGGTTTGTGCTTCCTCATGTTCCTCGCGTCGGGACTTGATTTGGGCGCGGAAGTTTTCGCAGACGTACCGTACAAATTCGCTTGCATAAAGGCCACGTGGGCAAGAGAATAATGCTGCGCAGGACAAGAACTTAGAGAAACGCATGCCAAAGCCGTTTGCCCAAACAGAGGGCGCCGCCCAGTAGTTAGAGCGCGTACGTTTCCGGACGACCATTTTCGAATGCCTTCGGGCGTCATAAACTGAAGTAAAGTGACAGAATTTGGTGTTGATGTGAATGGCATAGTAGCTTTCCGTGGCACTGAGGGATATGAATTGAATTGCCGAAGCGACACATGGGGCAGCAGGTACGCCGTAATGAAGGGCTCCCAAGTAATTTAGTCCAATTGGGACTCTTTAACGTGCGCTGACATCGCACAGCACACGGGTGCCCTTTTGAATCTCGTCTCTACAGAAACGCGGTCGCCGTAGCCGGGATTGAAATCGGGTCTCCTGGCTCTTTAGCCGAGCGTCCGAACCACCGAGCCATCGCGGTTGGTTAAATGAACAATAAGGGTAGGGGTATTCGTAGTTGATCATTACGAAAGGTCACCTGAATATACAGCCTCTTAGTGCATAACCATCCTTCTAATGAGTATCAACGAAGTGGTTTCGTTGTCGTAACTTGTACGTGTAGTGGGCTCTGCTATTATTCACTAAGTATCCTGCACGAGGTTGATCCTTGCCCACGTGTCCCTACATCTACAATGTCTCGGGAATTAGAAAAACAAATAAATAACTAAATACGAAGGATTAGAAATTCGGGACAAGACTACCATCTCTTGCGCTCATTACGACCTTTTATGTCTTAGAAAAAATCCTCTCTTCTTTCTTTCTTTTATTTGCCCTTCAGACCCTAGACGCCAGTTCCCAAAATAAACCTATGCAACACGAGAAAAAAAGCATATAAACAGAACGAATAAGAAAACAGGATCCCAGCGGCAAGCAAGCTCGCACAGCTCACCTCGAGAGGCCCACACCATCAGCGCGGCTCTGAGGGTAATGTCGTTATGTTATAATTATTAATACAAGCTTAATAACGGGCCCGTAATGAGCAGCTCCCAAAGAAGGCTCCCCTTTTGCCGGCACTCTCCCAGCCCCGTTGCGCCTACTTGTGCTCATTTTTTTCCCCGCAAAAGACGCCCGGAGAGGGAATGAACCCAAGCGGTGGGGATATAAGGAAAGAGCTAAGGTCGGCAGGGAAGCCCGGTGGGTCGGGTGGGAGGGGGGAATCAGCCGGCGGTGAGGGACGTTTTGAAGGCGGTCGCGGCAGCCGCTAGGAAGAGGCTCGAGGAGGGTGCGTGGGAGTCGGCTCGGAGGGGCCTGGAAGAGTTTGGTAGGAAAGTTTTCCGGCCTGCGTCTTAATTGCCACCGAGGTTTGTTAACGACCGGATGTCTTGACTGCGCCGTTTGAGCCGCGGGGACAGACGGTTTAATGAGCTGAAAACTCCTTTCCCCTCCTTAGCTGGCCGCAGCTGCTTTTGCCGCTGCAGCGCTGCTCCGCTAGGCGATTTTTATTTGAGCCGCGATCTTTTCACGTTTATGTTTGTGTATTGCTTTATTTTTGTGACGAGCGCCAAAACGAGACAGAAGCGTGGAAATCTGGGTTCATATGGGAGTAAGAAGGGTAAAAACAAAGAATAAAGACGTAGATTAATATAAAAAAAAAGGAAATGGTGTTGCTCTTGAGTTCAGCAGCAAAACGAACCTCTTCTTTATCCCAAAGGACCCTGCTGAGAGCGAGGAACTCAATAAAAAAAAAGCAAGAAAGACAGAATAAAGAAACAATAGAACAAGTATGTCGCGCACAAATACAAGTAGAACATGACGGATACGGCCGTATTGTTCCAGCCAAGCTCAGGTAACAGAAACCAAAGCGCTTTACCTGCCATCCGTCGATGCTGCTTTTTCTCTGAAAGGCTCGTCCTTTGTCTCCGCGAAATCCCCTTGTTATTGGCCGGTCAGTCCCTGCTGTTCCTGCCGTGATAGGCGTGCTCGGTGAAGGCTGTACGCATTTTTTTTTATCCTCGATTAATCTTGTCTGTCCTTTTCTTGTTCTTCTAGTTCGGGCTTGCTGAGAGACTAGTAATTTGGAAGGGAATGGTTCGAGTTACCATTGTTCATCCCGGCTCTAGGGTATTGTTTAGTGAGGCTGGTAATTCGCGCAGCTCCCCCGTTCTGGCTCCGTGTTACAAGAGTCTTCGTTCAGTGATTCCCCTTTGTGAAGCGGTTGTTCCAGCCATATGAGCCTACTGTGGCAATCGGTGAGTTCTTCAGGATTGTTTGGAGGGTTAAAGAGTAGGTTGCGTACCGTGCGAGCACGTATCGATGGCGAGACTGAGGTGCACTCAAATTGTACAAACACTTTCGGGACATAGACTGTGTCGTAAAATGACACTATTTCTTTTATTACCACTAGTGTACCATGTTCTGTAAGTTAAGGAGCAAATTGAAGGCTTGTTTATTTGCTGAATTCTAACAGCACTCGAGGCGGAGCAGCACGTGTTCACAGTTTGAAAAAAATTCAGGGGGGCACTTTGTTGACCTAAAGTGCAGTGAGGCGAAAGCGTTTAGTGCGGTGTTGCTGGTTGTGTCACTGATATATGGTTCAGATGTTAGTTAAGTACACAGTTGTTTGTGAATCTTAAATGCTGGAGATCGGCTGCTGACCCGAAAGACGCGGGTTCGATCCCGGCCGCGGCGGTTGAATTTCTTGAAGGCGAAATTCTAGAGGCCCGTGTGCTGTGCGATGTCAGTGCACGTTAAAGAACCCCAGGTGGTCGGAATTTCCGGAGCCCTTCACTACGGCGTCTCTCATAGCCTCAGTCGCTTTGGGACGTTAAACCCCAACAAACAAACAAACAAACAAACAAACAAACAAACAAACAAACAAACAAACAAACAAACAAACAAACAAACAAACAAACAAACAAACAAACAAACAAACAAACAAACAAACAAACAAACAAACAAACAAACAGACTTAAATGCTGGAGACACTGGAGGGCGTTTG
This sequence comes from Amblyomma mixtum, assembly GCF_055824585.1. Taxonomy (NCBI): domain Eukaryota; kingdom Metazoa; phylum Arthropoda; class Arachnida; order Ixodida; family Ixodidae; genus Amblyomma; species Amblyomma mixtum. The sequence goes on along the minus strand of NC_143012.1, from coordinate 217,792,996 downwards.
GGAGGCATCCATCTGATTCGAATTCTTTCTGCAAATACTCTCCAGCGTCCTAGACAAGGAGAATTACATATGCGTTGGCAGGAAGTAGCGTAGCCATTACCACGCTCAGCTGCGGAACGGAAGGATGGTGGTTCGAATTTAATCGTGCCCAAAGATTTTTTCTTCTGGATCTGAATAGAAAAAGCCGGACACCTCTGCTGACAACCTTCTGTCGACCACGATGAGGCATTAAAGGCTTTCGCCGTAAAATTTTGTGAACGACCTGTCCGGTACGCAAGGTGCGCAGGTAGCGGGTGTGCGCTGAATGGAGCCCAGGAAAGGTGCACAGCAGATGATTCACAGTAGCCTTCATGGCGGGTATACGGGGCAAAAGGGGGCATGTGAAATGAGGCGTCTGGGATAAGGACTTCCAGCAGAGTCCCATACCAAGGAAATCAGTGCATGCCTGTGCCCACTCTGATTCCCCATAGAGCGACGTCCGCACGACGAGTTAAGTTGGCGGTGAGGTTCACCGTTGAAGTAGGCCACACCTAAACAAATGAATGGTTACTTACGCAGGAGAAATGCGTTCTTTGTAGAGAAATTGAGCACTGGGAGCGGGCGTGTCCCCTCCTTCACTTGTTTTTATACTCATGTTGGCACTACTTATTATGCTCGTTCCGGTTTTGATAGTACTTTTTGTGTATGAGGTATATTTTGTATCGCCTCCACCCCTCCCCCCTTCCCCCTCTACTATGTTCTACCCTCCCTCTAGGGCGTTTAAGGGTACTGTGAATTTTAAATACATAAATAAATGCGCATAAGAACTTTGAGTCAGAAAGTTGTCGGAGCCGATGCATTTAAACATAAGGAACCACAGCAGTTCGAACACATTTTAGCGATAATTAGAACGTCACCAATTCAGAATAAGAGTGATAAAAGGCACGAATTGAGCAATTACTTAAGAGCTTATATTTCGCACAGGGCAAAGGAGCGGGGGGGGGGGGGGGGGGGGAGCATTTCTACGGCACAAACTTTCTGGAACCATTTGTACAAACAATTCCCCCCCCCCCCCTCCCCCCGATTATATTTCGCGCAGGGCAAAGTCGCAGGGTTGGGGGGGGGGAGGAGCATTTCTACGACACAAACTTTCTGGAAACATTTCTACAAGCAATACCCCCCCCCCCCCCCCCCCCCTCCTCCACTTCTGTCATAGCGAATGCATTAAGACTTTTAACGTCAAAAGCGTAGTATCCGAACTAAGTAAAATCGATTTGCGCACTTTTTTTTCGATGCTTTGCTTCGTACAAGCTAGCTTTCCCCCGACTACAGTTCCGAGCCCCACAAGACGCTCTTGACCGGCAGGGGGAAGTAATCAAGGCTTCCACAGCGAAGAACGCTCTGCCCGTCACTGTGTTTCGAGTCGCCGGCACGCAATATTCGGCGCAGCCGACGTGGAGCGGTATTAATGTGCTCTTGCAAGACACCCCGTTCGCGATAGAACAATGCAAGAGAAATAGCCTTCCATAAATATCCTTCTGGCCACGTTTCTGCAGTTTCCTTTCCTTGCGCCTAGCGATAAATAAATAAATAAGCAGAAAGTGAGAGAAAAGGGCGAAACAAGGAAGCCAGGGACAAGAACATATTCCGCTTGTCTTACATGTCTTACAACAAGTGCATTCAATTTTCCTCCTTTTTCCGCGTGCCTTTTTGGACCGCCTCCTACGGAGACAGCGGCGCCTCGGAGGAGCGTGTGCTGTGGAAGTGGAGATTAATCATTCGGCCGGGGGGGTCCACAAAATATAGCGTCCCCTCGCACCAAGCAGTCGTCTTCGTCGTCCTCGGCCGGCAACACCAGCAGCGGCCCAAGCCTAGTCGAAGCTGGAGAGAGGCAGCCGGGTGCCCGTGATGGATAACCGAGCCTTCGAATCTCGCCCCGAAAGAGAAGCGGCCCAGAGTGCGCGTGGTCTCGGGTTCGCGATATTAAAGGTTTCTCCGTGGCGGGTGAAGTGGCTGCAGCTACGGGAGGAAAGGAATGCCACGGAATCGGCGGTCGCTTCAAGCAGGCTGAACCGCGCCGCGTGGGGAGACAGACAGACTGTCTTGCGAGAAGACGTGAGAAGAGGTCCGACAGAAACGGTGCTGTTGCAGAGGTAGAAAGTCATGTACCGTTATTGTGTAATCTGTACTCGTATCCGTATGATGGCGGACAGCGTTGCGTTCGTTTACCACCGCTGTTTTTAGAGATGAAACCGTAGGAGAGTGTTCTTGCTTGGTGCATCCGTCAGCGGAAGCGTCGTGAGCGCGCGCAATTCATGACTAAGCCTTCTTGCGTTTGTAATTGACAGGATATAACAGTGATAGCAGATATACTAATTCTAACTATTCTTTGTCGAAAAAAAGAAGTCTATTCAGTAAAGTCCTTGAGAGCCATGCACTGATGTATTAAGCAGCTCTAGGCTTTTGAGCTTGGAAAGGAGCCGAAAGACTGAGATATAACGCCCTCGCATACGACAGCAGTAAGCGTGCGTTTAATGTCTTTCCCCTTTGACTTCGAGCGTCACGTGTCGCCAGCTGTGGTTTCACGCAACAACTGTTAAACCGCTTGATGTAGCGTTCTCTCTTATCCGTGCGTCTGTCAAGTCTTTACCGGTTGGTGAATTCAGTGATCTGATTACCAGGTACAAAAATCCTGTCCAGTTTTTTGTCGCTGATCACGTTGCATGAGGCGCCATGCCAGCTTTAGTTGGAATGAAGTTCAGATCGCTCTGAAATTTTTTTTCGCGTACAGGCTTAAACCAGTCAAAAATAAAAGAACAAGGGCCATTTGGCCAAAGTGACACTTTTGTTCAAAAGCCAATTCAAAAAGCCGTGCTTTTTTTTTGTTAAATGTCTGCTGCTGATTCTGCTACTGTGAACCAGTGCATCAGTGCGAGTGCAAGACGCCGTGGGAGTTTTTCCCTGCGGACGGGCTGCTCTGTCCTCACGTATAAACAAAGACCGTTGCGCTAGGGCGTGCGCTCGAACCGTGTTCGAACCGCGATGGCCGATGAGTACCACACCTTAATAGAAGGCTGCGAAGGTCGTTCGAAACTGGGCTTCGCCCGCGATGGGCGCTTCCCCCAAACGTACGCCCCTAAAGAAAGCCGAGTGCCAGGCCGGGGGACGCTTGTAACCATTTTTACCGGTGGGTGTCCGGCGGTGGATTTCGAACCAACCACCTCCCGTAGCCGACACGGCGTCCAAACCACTGGCACTGAAAAAGGTCTCTGTGAGTCGCTTTGTCCCTGTCTTGAAGCCCGCAGTGACGGGATTTGAAGGCGCAGGATCTTTTCCCAAACAATGCAACCCTCGGAAGCCGAGCACCAGGGCGGGGCATGGCTTGCACCTATTTTGAGAAAACCGGATGGTACCCGGCCGGCAGCGGGAGTCGAACCCACCACTTTCCGAAGCCGAAGCGGGTGCATTGGAAGCGGCAGTACTTGCCTTAAAGCCGCTATAGACGACTTGGCGCATCGGTCGCGTTGTGGGAGGGCCATGGACGGATGTAACTGCGACGAAGTGTCGTCGTTCTTTGAACGCTGCTTGTATGCTGGAGGCAGCAGCCACAAGCTAGTGGCCTGTCGAACTTCGAACGAATACCCTTGGACGTTGACTGCAAACGCGCGCTGCACGACGAGCTGTTCAAATCAGTGCCAACACTTTTCTCACACCAAAGCACTTGTTGGGAACCTTCAAAAACAAATAATTGAAGGGGACACTTGAGCTCTGCTAAAGGTATGAGGCGATATCGTTAATGGGTTAATGCCCATATGTGCGGAATTTGTAGTTCTGGACTTAACTGTCATAGGTCCCTGGGAGTCCTTATACCTTTCCTGGCGCAGTGGTGCAGCGGTTAAGCGATGAGCCCCTGCACTCAGGCGCTTCCACCGGTGGGGCTAGAGCGACACAAGTTGCTCTTCCCTAGTGACCAATCCTTAATTGCCAGTTTCCACGGTGGTCAGTTTTCTCACAATCTGATAGACAGCTTGTGATGACGCCAAAAAGGTCACGTGACCTGGGTGGCTCACCTAGCTTGCTTCTGCGGGGATTTTTGGCTCAAAACGCCGACGACGACACCAGACTTTCTGCACAACGAGAACCTCAACGCTATCGCGGTAAAAAAAGAATACTCGCCGCAGACTCATGCATGGAAAGCAGCATTCAAAGCGAAGGCTACAATTGCTGAAGCAAGAATAGGACACCTAGATCTTAATAATTTTCAGTTGGTAAATTGGTAAATTAGTTTTTGAGGAAAGGAAATGGCGCAGTATCTGTCTCACATAACTCGGCGGACACCTGAACCGCGCCGTAAGGGAAGGGAGGAAGGTGGGAGTGAAAGAAGAAAGGGAAAAAGAGGTGCCGTAGCGGAGGTCTCCGGAATAATCTCGACCACCTAGGGATCTTTAACGTGCGCTGACATCGCACAGCACACGGGCGCCTTTTGCGTTTCGCCTCCACCGAAAGCGGCCGCCGCGGTCGGGTTCGAACCCGGGTATCCGGCTCGGTAGACGAGCGCCTTACCACTGAGCCACCACGGCGGGTATTTTCCGTTTGATTTCTGATTTTTTTTTTTTTTGGGGGGGGGGGGGGGGGGGGAACGCGCCGCGTAGGACATAACGTTTTCCCTTCCAAGCTCCGGTATGGGCGCATTTATGAGAACTTCCTTCCTTTGACAAATACCTGGACAACATCAGCGTTAAATTGACAACGAAAGGCCCCCAAGCATCTTGTTACTGAAAAAAAAAGCGCTTTCCTGGCGCGCTGAAATCCTACCCTGCTTCCGCTAAAATCAGTAAGCGGCCAGATGGCACAGGCGATAAGGTCACACTTGCGAACACGTTGCTGTTGCGTGCGGACTGAGTAGGCGAGAACGCGTAGGACGTAGAGAGAAACACAGACTGCACAAAGCGATATCATTCCTAAAAGAGAAAGCCATAAAGGTCAAGCTCAGACTGAGAATCAAAAAGACTAGCCCTGTGTTGTATCCCTCTAGAGTTTTCTCTTCTTCCCAGTAGAAGACAGCCGACTGCTAAAGAGCGGTGGCTGGCCATAGGCCGACGTGCCCGCGCGCCATATATTCTACTCGCTGTCTCCCGATTACGCAGGGATGTAGGGAACAGGCCTAGGGAGACCTCTAGGAGCCGTATAATATCGGCGAAGAGATTTACGAGTAAGTCGAGGGAAATTTATGGGCGCCGCGGAGGTGGCCTGACGGCAACATGGAAGCCAAAAGCCGACGCGGAAGAGAGAGATTGTGAAGTGGCGGGGAACGCGGCTGCTCGGGTAGGAAAAAAAAGAAGGACGGAGGGGGCGGCTATGAAGAGTGGATTTGATCCTTTTGAGGGAACGAGCTTCCGCCTTGTCTCGGCTGATACGGACTCTTGAGTCTCGTCCTCTGGCGCTACCGCAGATCGCGTGCCTCGTGAATACAGAGACTATCTTCCGAGAACAGACACGGGAAGATAGGAAAACACGAAGTGCAGAAAAAGTTGTGCTCATACCTTGCTGGCGGCTTTGCTTTGCCAGTCTGGTGTGAAATGTCAGCTTAAAAGCTTTGGGAAGTCAGGGCTTGCTGTTAAGAGGTGGTGACTTCGACCCTCGTCACTGCTGATGGTGACAGTGCTTTGATCTCTCGATGGTTCGTCATTTCTGGATATTCTAGATGTGCACTCACGGTGACAATTAGTAGTACGATCCGACCTTAGTTATAGATTTTAGAAAGAAGCGTGACACATTTCCAGCCAAAAGCTTACGGTCAGTTGAAGCGTCCCAAGCTTGCTGTAGCAAAATAGGGGAGTAGAATGCGGGTTCGTATTTGTTTGAGAAGGTGTTTTGTAGCGTGAGCTACTTTGGCCACATTCTCGCCGTTTCGCGTGCTCCCTCCGTCGACCATACTGCGCATGCGCGAGGAGCGAGTGACGTCACTGCGCTCAGCTGGCGCGCTTCGCCGCGCTCGCCGCTGCCGCTACTTCCGCCGGCGCAGAGCCACGTGACGTCACTGCTCATGCTACGTATATCCTGGCATAGCAGAGTTAAGACACTGACAACTTTTTGCAGGCTCAATGTGATCAGTGTACTTCTATGTTTCAATCTGTAGCGCAATTGTACCGGAAGCTTCGAGTAAAGGAAAATGCTTGTGTTGTGGTTTAATTTCTTTAAAGTGTGACTCTTTCAACTCGCTCGCGGCAGATGGTGATGATCGATTGTTGACGACCATTGCAGAATAATTTATTTTTGAGGTGGCATTCGTTGTCATGTAGCACGTCAGTTTATACAGACGGGTATAGTGCGGTTGTGTGTTTCAGAATTAATACAATCAAAGGGGACTTACTTCAACCCCAACCAATGTTAATTACTCCTCAGTGGTAGTACTTGAGCGTGAGCCTTACGTGTGTTACCACTGTTACCAAAACTGCAGACCACCTATTCCGTGACTCAACGCCTAAGGCGTTCCGCTTCTAAGAATGAGGGAGTAGATTTACTCAGCGGCCTGGCCAGCCGCGTTTTAAAACCGTCAAAGAGGAAAAATACTCTCGTCGTCCGGAATTACAGCGTGTGTCGAAGAATGCTATGCTGTCTTAGCAGGTACCAGTACCTTCAAAACAATATCACTCCTAACCCTAAGAGCAGCTTCAGGGCTTGATTATACCGGGTGTTTCAGCGAAATCTTTCAAAAATTTTCAAAAATAGGCTTTTTGCGGTAAAAATATCACTTCTACGGCATAATATTACCAGTGTCGGCGGACACCAGAGAATCGGTGAATCATTCTAAGTAGTAAGCTGCTTAATTGATCTTTGATATGAACTTTTTAACTAGTAGAGATAGGCCTTTAGTGGCAACTAGATTCACAGCCGGTCGTTAGTAATAGCCATATGAGTTTTTAGAATTTTGAAAACGTGATTGCCGTCGCCGCTGCGGCTCGACAAAATTTGGCTGCATTGTGCGAAATTACATGCTCTTCCGAAAGCATGCATGCAAAGCTAACCCTCCAGTGCCCATAACTAGTCGAAAAAGCCAAATTTTGTGGAGCCGCAGCGCCAAGGGTAATCGCGTTTTCGAAATTCTAAAACCTGATATGGCTATTATTAACGACCGGCTACAGATCTCTAATTGCAAATAGAAGCCTAACACTACTAGTTAAAAGTTAATTATTAAAAATTAGCGAATCAGCTCACTACATAAATTGATTCACCGGTTTTCCGGTGTTCGCCAACACTGGTATTAGTATGCCGCAAAAGCCCTATTTTTACCTCAAAAAGCCTATTTTCTAAAATGTTTGAAAGTGTTCGTTGAAACACCAGGTATATAAATACATTCCCTGTTTGGCAGTTGCTGCGTTGACCTAATAAGATTCTTCTCCATCTTCTTAATTGTTTTTTAAGCTCATTAATAAGAAAACAATCTTTGTGACGAGGCTAAACGTTTCAGGATTCTTCTTCGCTGCGGTGATCTACCGGGGAGAATGAGTCCGAGATTTGCAATCTCCGCCGCCGCAGCCTAATTTCGGTACTCGTGCAGTGCAGGAAAGCGCAGGTTTACTGAGATTTTCATTCCCTCTGAACAAGCTGATATGGTCTAAATCAATCCGAATGCATGCATTATGCGCCATAGCTTACAAGGTTCGGCACAAAGACATCTAGAATGACGGGAATCGTGCTGCAGATGAAGCCTGCGTGCATACAATCGTAAGTTTAGGAATGCCCTTGCCCCCGCCGACGATGGCAGGTAAGAACTTCAAGAGGTCATCAACGGATCGCATCCACATGCGCAGTTGGCAGCTTTAACCACGCCTGTGCCGCGCACTAGGGCTTCATTACAAGACGAGCGTCGGCTGCACTGGCGTGTAGATCAAGCCTGCTGCCCGCTATAGACGGGTGATCGGACGCTGAACCGGCACAACTTAGAATTCCGGGGAGCGCTTGCAAAACGAGAAATGTTGCGGCCGATGACCATCAAACGACCACTTCGAAACCAGCGAGCGCAAGCTTGTAATCAAGTTGGTCAGCCGTCCCACTCAGAGTGTAACGGTTACGCTCCTTACTACATTGCCACGTTAAAAAGAGAAAACGTCTAAAACACAAGATAAAGTAGAAAGGAGAACATAGGGAATAGAAAAGGGAAACGTGTATAACAAACAAAACAAGAAACATGCCCATTTTGTACACCCCCCAGGCCTACCGTCTTCCCTCACGCCTGTCCCGTCCTCGTTCGCAGAGCCCTCTTTGGAATTCCACGGATCATTCGCGTGAAATGGCGATCGAAGCCTCCCAAAGTGGCGCTGCTCGCTCTTTCCCTCGTTACCTCACTTCTTTTTTTTTTTTTTCTTTTCACGGTTCTGGCGCCGCGCTCACAGCTCGCGTTCGCGCACTCCCCGAACCGGCGCCGCTTACCCCCGGACCTAATGTCTCGGCCCGGTGGGGAGCCTTTGTGTTCCACCGCCGCAGCCGCCACAACTGCGCCCTCCTTTCTCGCGACGCGGAGGCAGTGCCCCCGCTTCGTTCGGCTCTTCTTCCCCGACGAACAGCAGCAATCTGCGCTGGCGCCGGGCGGCATACCAAAGAGGAAACTCCGCACGCCCACACAGTAGTGTACCTCGCACATTCGGACCCGGGGTCCACTCTTTCCTCGTTTTCCGGCTGCCGAATACTCCTTTGTTGTTGTTTTTTCTGTCTCTTTGAAGCGGCGTTCTTGTTGCCTATATACGCGGTTCAACGAGAACTGGTAAAGTATAGTGGGGACGAGCCAACTCCACAGCAGTGCAGTTGATAACGAAGAGATACAAAACAAAAGAACAGACTCTGCTGAAAAAGTGCGCTCTCCGATTAACCAGCCGTGGATCCCGAACTCCGCGAGCCAGAACAACGGCACCTGGAAAGAAAGAAAAAGAAGAAAAAAGGAAATCAGGTGCAAGGTGCGAAAGACGGCAGAGTGCAGTGAAAGAAAAGCCCACACTCGGGACACGGATGGTTTGCTGCTTGTTGGAAGTCAAGGAAGGAAAGGGCCAGCGCGATTGCAACGCGCGCGGCAAATTGGTTTTACGTGGCCCGGGTTAACCCGAAGCGAACTCTTCGGCGGCGGCGGCTTTTTCCAGCCTAAGAAGTCGCGGCTTGCGCGAACGGAGCTCAGCGCTTAAATCACGCCCAGTTCGCCTTCCCCTCACTACAACCTCAAGAGGAGCTGTAGTTTGTAAGGAAAAAAATATAAGTAATTTTGGCTGAGAAGTTTCTAAACAACGCTTCACTGCTACCTTTCTCGTCAGTTTTAATTTTTATATGTATTATTTTCCTTCAAATAAGGCTATTGGTTGTTGTTGTTTTTTCACACTGAAAGCTTTCCGCTGTTCTTTCTTCAGCCGTAAAGATTTGAAGGAATTCTCGCGTTCTTTTCTCGCCTCGCCTCGCGAGAGGAGTTGGTGGGCGTGTTTCTCGAAACCAGATATTCGCTTCCGCGCTCTTGAACACGAAGGGAAGCCGTGAAAGCAACCTGGAGACAATCAGTGAGTCTGTAATAACTACGTCATGATGTCTGGGGTCGAACTGCAATTTATTTTCCACCTAACAGGGGGAATATCTCTTAGGAAGCACAACATCAAGAACAACGGCATCACTAATGGCAAAAAGCAGAACAACATATAAACCATTTCGCGCTGGCGAAAATAGAACGAAGAATACCAATTCGTGCAGCTAAAGTGACCATCTTCAATCTGGTGGTAAAGTAACAAGCTCGTCACCACTACTGCTTGCCTTTCTGAAGTTCGAGCTCTCGTCTATGAGCCCGAACCGCACGCTCCGGCGAAACCGACCCCTCCTCGAAGTCGGGTGGCTGAATCGGCAGAGCGCCATCTTCTCACACGAAGCAACAGCTGGTTTTTACAGCGAGAGCTGTAAATTGCCGATTCGAGAACACACTGGGCGATGTTGGCGTAACCGCGGCGAAGAAGTGCGACGAAGTTAAAAGTGGCAAGAAGCACATGAGAGGAGGGGAGAGTGAGAAAGAGATGTACGGGGCGAGGACCTTCGTCCTCGTCTATTTAGCCGCTGGAATGTCTCACATTAGTTCGGTAGTAGTATTAGTTGATGAAGACGATGATGTACAATGCATACCACAAGAGTGTGTATATTATTAGTTGAAGAAGACGATGATGTGCAATGCATGACGCGAGAGTCTGTTGCGGTTTAACACGAGGCGTGATCACCTGAAAAAAAAAAAAATGCGGCGATAGCATAGTGCTCTCGTGCAGTGGCCAGCGAAGCTGCATGATCTCTTCGATCGCGGCGATATTTATTTATTTATTTATTTATTTATTTTTTTATTTATTTGAGGTTTGGCCAAGGTCACCCTGAAGGTCAAGCTTCACACAAACTCGGTGATGCGGTTAGACCTCTTTAAGTTGTGTTTACGCATCTAAAAGCCGCGCAGCAGGACCCCCAGCCCCTTTCTGAAACGTGTCTGTTAGGATAGCTATTCGTGTTAGGATGCTTCACAAATGCCACATTTGTGGGTTTTTATGGTTTATTTCATTTTACTTTGCACAATTTTTAGGAGTATTATATATAAAGTAATTGTGTTTTTTAATATTCCCCGCACGCTAAAATTCTCTCCGCGCTACACTGCAGATGGAGGTCTTGATCATTATGGCAGCGCCTGTGAATAAATAACCAAATAAGCAGATCATAAAAATTCACACGCGGTCGCTGTAGCTACAGTCCTCGAAGGTCCTCGTGCCGCTTAAACGGGCAGACACAAGACTGTCTATGTTCGTGTAGAAAAATACAGCTCGTAACTAATTTAAGTGCTTGCTTTTTTTTAGCACTGCGTGCTTCTAAAGGAATTTAAATTTCAAAGATTTTTTGAACCAAACCTATAAAGAACCTTTCATTGTATTTTTTATGCAACTGCTACACTATCGGTTGACATCAGCATAAGAAAAATGGCAAAAGCCGCTGTCTGTGTGTATTTCGAATGAGAAACACTGTGCACGGTTATCGCATAGCTGAGGATAGCGGGAGCAAATATCTTTACATGAAGCGGGCATGAAACCGGCCGTACACACGCAGAAGAAATGCAACCGATGCCAACCAGCATATGCTGTAGGACGCAAAGAGACAACAGCCAACAGCCTGTTGCCATTTCTCAGTTATTTCACTCCTGACGGCTCATAGCCAGAATCCGCATTTGCAAACGTCTACGCCGAATGAGCTCTCGCTGCATGCTTTATATATATATATGTATATATATATATATATATATATATATATATATATATATATATATATATATATATATATATATATATATATATATATACGAGGGGGTACCCAAAAGAAACCGGACTAAATTTTTTGGTCGGCAAAGCTTCTGTTGTACCGCGTTTTGCCACTAGGAGCGCATAGAACGAACATTCTAGAGTCAGTAAGCCGAGTGCCGTCGTTGAAGGAGGTCAGACTAGTTTAGGCAGAGTTTTAGAGTGACGACTGTTTTGTGTGAATGTCGTTTTTGCAATGGCTGATTTTCGTGAACAGCGTGTGCCGGTGAAATTCTGATTTTTGCTCGGAAAAAGTTGAATGGAAACTCTTGAAATATTAAGAAAGACGTACAAGGACGATGCTATGGGGACAACTCAAGTGTTCCTCAATCGAATCCTGAATCAAAGCAACAATCATGCCAATGGAAAACTTCTCACGTCGCCTCAAGAAAGCTCGTCAGGTGAAACCAAACCTCAAAACAATGCTGATTTGTTTTTTCGACATGAGAGGAGTCGTCCATTGAGAATTTGTTCTGCAGGGTCAGATAGTTAGCCAGGCTTCCTACTTGGATGTTTTGAATAGATTGGGCAAAAGTGTGTGGTGGAAGCGGCCAGATTTGTGGCGGTCGGGTGACTGGTTTTTCCATCATGGCAATGCCCCTGCTCACACAGCCCTGTCTCTACGACAATTTTGGACCAAAAATGGCATGACCCCTATTCCTCAACCCTCATACTCTCCCGACCTTGCCCCGTGCTACTTTCTTTGTTTCCTAGAATGAAAAAATAGGTGAATGGAAAGCGTTTCGCTGATATTGCTGAGGAGAAGAAAAAAACGACGGAGGCACTGTCAAGCATCACAAAAGATGAATTTAAAAAATGTTTTGAAAAATGGAATGAAAGATTTGACAAGCGTATCATTGCAAGAGGGGAATACTTTGAAGGAGATTGAAGGTCTGTGCTTAAAATGTGAACAAATAAGTTCAAACAAAAATAAGTCCGGTTTCTTGTGGGTACCCCCTCGTGTGTGTGTATATATATATATATATATATATATATATATATATATATATATATATAAGGTATACGGTTGACAACGGCCACTGAAGAAGTGTTTCTCCTTCTTCTCCTTCAGGTCCCGACTTCTGGGGCCTGCTGAACCCGGACTGGAACCTGTGCAGCAAGGGCCGGCGCCAGAGCCCGGTCGACCTGAATCCGGGCACCCTGCTCTTCGACCCGCACCTCAAACCGCTGCACGTGGACAAGAGCAGGGTAAGGGCAAGAGGGGCAAGAGGGGGTCTTTCTCGCTTTTTGCTGCTTTTTTCTTTCCTCCATCGAATTTCATCTGCAATGGTATTAGCAAGCAGTAAATGAAAAGCCAGCATAGTAACACTCCCGTGTAACTGCTGCACGCACATGAATAGAGCGACGGCTTCTCAGTGGAGCTTCCCTGCAATATAATTTGCCTAAGCCTTTGTCACCACTTCGCGCAGTATAGCATGCGTTCCCAGACACCCTTAGAGCTTGTGAGGGTAGCGGTCTCGGACTGAAAGGAGGTGCCCTCGACTCAGCGTGGCAAGCTCAGCGGGGACCAGCTACCAAGTGACAAGGGGGTGGTCGTTTGGTACCCAGCTTTCGCCGGTCGCAAGCCAGAGAATGGGTCGGAGCCAAAGGCTCACAAACAAAACAAAGTTTATACAGCCAGGAGACTATGCAGAGGATTTCACAATATCTCGTACGAGCGCATACAGAGTGATTAACAATTCAATGCAAGTCTTTTAAAGTAGCACTCGAGAGAGATTACAATACAAAAGAAATAGTGCACCTGCACTAACACAAGTGAAAGGCCACAAACAAAAACACAATTTGTTCACCGGGTCCCGCGACAGTCCGACGACCAGAGGCTTACAACAAGGCCTCGTTGGTCCGTGGCTGTGCGAGTGGTGTCCCGAGAGTCGAGCGGGCGCGCTTCTCTGAAGCTTGAACGGCGGCTCGGGCTGACAGGCAGCGGTCAACGCCCTTCATATATAGGCAAGCTCCGCGTGTGTTCGTTCTTCGCGCCAAGGTAGGCGTGCGCATGCGCACATTATCAGCTGTGCAATTTCCTTCTCCCTCTCGCGCCGGGCGAGCGTCCCCATTGGTCAGGTGCGAGGACTGGCTTCGAGATGCTTCGAGATCTTTCTTGTGTTGCGCCGGCTCCAGTGAGCGAGTGAAGAGGAGAGGGCATCACTTAGAATGCTCAAGGCTACGCCCTCGCCTTCAACATTGAGTAGAATAATTGAATAATCAACATTGAGTAGAAACCACTTCAACATTCTGGAAGAATCGACGACATGCGCTGACATAATTCCCTTGGCGCAGCGCGGGCGAGCAATGTGGCTAGGGCAGCACCCCACACAAGGCTAGGTGCTCTACAGGGTTTCCTTCTCTCCTCTTCTAACGGCACGCGCTGGCGAGATCGCTTCCGCGCGGCACTCTTTTTTTCGAAAATGCGCCGAATTTTGTGACAGCCTTTCTTCGCAACTACCGAAATGGTTGAGACATACTTATGTCGCGCTACGCGTCTTGTGCAGTCGTTTGTGACAGCTTCGAAATTATGCTTTGATTCAGTCACCGTGAACTGCTTTTGTATCGTATATACATTACGGAGGACATTTATGAACAGCTAATTTTCCCTGAAAGTTAACATTATCTGAACAAGAATTCAAAAACAAATGTTGGTCCCAAGCTATATTCCAAGCCCAAGCTTAGTTCGGTGAGAATCCTGTAGGGTGAAACAAAAATCGAGGTATCTTCACCGTCGCAGAGGTAGACCTGTAATGCTACTGAAACTAGTCTTCACGATCTTGATTACTCTTTCCATAGCTCAGTTTGAACATTTCCCGAACGATGCAAGCGGAACTTACCAGTCGCGAATGCTTGTTCACGTAGTTGATCTAGTGACGTGATAGGTTCGCCTAGAGTTGGGGGCTTCCGTCAAAACTCAATCATTTAGTTGCGGTCATTGGGGATGTACACGGCCTATTAAAAATAGGAGAAGGTTCACTGACCATTGCAAAGCTCAATGCTTTGATGCTGCATTATTTCTCACATTGAAACGTTTACAATAACAATGAACTTCTCGGTCGAATAATCTCATATCCGTTGTACCCTTATAAAATAGTGGGCTTAATCTGACACCATAAAATCTGAAATGAAACTGTAGTTATCACTTGCGAGCTTCTGCACTGTGGCAACAATCTTCTTCTCCTTCTCCAGTTATATATCGAACTACGCCCGAATTTCAAAGCGGTAGCAGCTTACCACGCTTTATGTGCAAGTAATGTATTTCCGTTGCTCGCGCTCAGTGCCGGTGATCAACATCGTCAGGTGCTGTAATGCACATGCCCCGCCTGCAAATGCGACCTGTGTTTGAGATCTGAGCCTAGACAATCAAGTAGTTGGTTAGCAAAAAAAAAAACAGAAAAAAAAGAGGTGTGGTTCTTCAGAATATATACTGCATAGGCTAAAAATATGGTGGTTCTTGCACAAGCGATTCCTGGATTTTATTTGCGTTGATGCTCTCCATATTTTAGAATCACTAAGCATAGCCCCCCATTTTCTTTTCAAGTGAAACAAGAGAGGTTTCTTTAGGTACTAATGCAGAAAAAATTCGCTTCTTGTCAGCGGAAGCTAGGTATTCTGCTATAGAAGGGAACCGTGATAGATAAATATTTCTTGTTGGAAGGTATTTCATTTGTCACGCTTTCACAGCAGAGAACAGCAGAGAACAGCAGAGAACATGCAGTAACGGGCGTCGATCATGAGAGCTGCCTTGTGTTGAATACTGCAGCTTTACTTGCGGATAGCGCACTATAAAAGAAGCAGTCTGAGGGGCTATTTCGTAAGTGCTTCTTGCTTGGTTGTCTTCTAGGTTTCGTCTCGTGAGAGGAAGCGCGAATTCTACAGGGTGTGTTTAACCTTAGACTTTACACAATTTTGAAAAATAGCCTTACTGATTTAGAGCACCGCCTTTTTCGGCATAACACTGTCAGCGGTGTAGTACATTAGAATAGAGCTAAGACGTGCTAGCTAGCCGGATGGTTAACTAATAATGAAAAGTTAACTTTTTAACTATTACTGTTAGGCTCTCTAATTTTTGAGAGGCATGTAGCCCAACGTGAGCAATAAAGATATCAGTTTTTAGAACTTCGAGAACGTAGTTACCAAGATAATGGCGTCGACCGATTTTCCTGACGCCGCGGTCAATCCAATTAAGCTCGTGGCTGTTCCCCATTCATCTGTCACCCCCTGCATTTGACGCTAGCAGGTCTTAGGGAATCGGTCAAGAGGGAGATTCGATCAAAGGGCGGAATCAGTCGACGCCATTGGTTGGAGCAGCTTTTTTGAGGGGAATTCGCCGCTCTTCTTGAGTTGTATGTGACTGGAGCGAAAATATTTGAATGGCGATAAACTGGGTTTATACGGGGGAAATGGGATGGCATTTGGCTTTTCGATTTTCTTTATATAATAACGAGAGGCGCATCAAAGATTCTTTAACGCTCATTACAATCGCTTGAGCTGGACAATTCTGGACAGTTTTACTCCGCAGTCTTCCTCCGGAGAGCTGATAAGGGGCGTAGGGGAGAGGAGGAGGGTTATCCGACGCAGACGACGGCACCGGACAATTTTCGCCTTCATGACCCTCGTAATGCTATCGCAATGAAAGGAGTTATGTTCCCTGGTGAAGGAGGCAAACCGATGTTGCGGCAGCTGTAGCCAAGTAAAAAGGCACAAGCAGCGTCGCGCCAGCTGCCGCTTACATTGTCGGTAAAACAGACATACGTAACCTATGCGAGGTGTCCATACCTATTGTGATAACGCGCATACATCACATTAAGTCTAGCAAATTAAATAAACTGATAGTTAATTTTTTTCGCCAGTAATATGCCGCTCGTAATTTAACACTCTGCAGATGACGGCAGGTGAAGTTAGCTTTTACTTAGATGTCACATCGTCATTTTCATAACCCAAAGTTGTGCAATAAAATCCAGCTTATCGTCCTGTGCAGGCGGTTTAATACGGAAATATCTGAGTAGCTTGTACATTG
This sequence comes from Amblyomma mixtum, assembly GCF_055824585.1. Taxonomy (NCBI): domain Eukaryota; kingdom Metazoa; phylum Arthropoda; class Arachnida; order Ixodida; family Ixodidae; genus Amblyomma; species Amblyomma mixtum. The sequence continues at coordinate 217,776,643 of NC_143012.1, read as the reverse complement.
TCAAACCCTTAACATCCTGCAAGAGACGGATTTCATTGAATTTTAAGTTACGCCGAATTTGCTGCTATTATTTGCCTCTAACGTGTTCACCGCATTTTCTCGATTCAGCCAACTTTCACAGCATAATGCGTCCCTCACTGTTGCTGCCTTGTGCCGCTGGCAGCTTGGAGCACGAGAGAACTCCGGTTCCCACAGCTATTTCTCTTTCGCTGCGTTCTCTGCATTGCGAGCGACTTAAAGAAAATTCCGGATGTGAAGTCACACCCTCGAAAAACGAAACAATACAAAAAGCTGCGTAACTCGTTGACTGAGAATTAAAGCGGAGAGGAAAATTCACTCGCTTCGGACGCTTTCTTGAACAGCCGTGCACACATACCTTTCTTCCGCGGGTTCTGCAATTCTTTCTTTTTTTCTTTTCCGTCCTGATTACTCCTTCAGACAGAGTTTGGAGGACGTTTCATTCGTGCGAGCTGCTGCAGTGAGCGATCGCAATTTTGCGTGCCCTGCTGTGCAGGTTGATCACGTACGCGGCCACGGCGCCATATAGTGAGGGGTCCGCGCACTTTTGCCAACTTAGAAGGGCGGAATGAAAATTTACGCTGCTTTTTGGCCCGTCCCGCTTTTATCCTCTCTGTTCTCGAACTCGGCTGCGTTCGAAGAGGCCCTCACTCATGCCCAAACCTGACAGCTCGCGAAAACTTTCGAATCCAGTGAAATACTTTTTTTTTTTCGTGTATTGTACCGATGAGGTAGCAGCATCGCGGTCAGCCTTTGGACGTCGGCGGAGAAACAGCAGGAAAGTACAGATGGTTCACACAACGGAAGATGGGGATTGAAACAAAACATTCCGTGAAGGGAGCACGACGAGCAAGACCTTTACCGCAGGGTTCGCGGGTCGTGCGCGGATCGCGTTATCGGTGAAACCGAGCGCCCGGCGCCTGACGTCACGACATTCGTAGATTTTCGCACGAATGCTTCGCACGCCTTTCTTGACGGGGGATAGGGGCGTAATCTTGCTCTCTTGTTCAATACCAGTATTTGTTCACTAACTTAGTTTCTGTTTGATTTCATTTTACAGCGACAGCTGTTGAAGACTCGCTCTCAGAAGTTAACATAGAGGTAGTAGTTGTCGGCGTAACCGAAGGGTGCTAGCCGCGCGAGGAGAGGCTGGCGGCCTGGAGATGACTGGCTGAAGCGAGTTCTAGTCGAAGAACGAGTATGTGTCAAAAACTAGAAAGTGGTCTATAAATTGTACATATATTTGCCGCTCTGAAATTATTTTCATCAGTATATCGCGAGAATGCCCCAACACCTGTCGCTAAATCACGTGTTGTGGAGTGGTCACCGTCCTGTAGTTTTTTTTCCTCCTTTGACCAGTGTCGCTTTCTGTGGTCTTGGTCGTGAGCATACCGTGGAAAGCAGTTACAACCAGATAGAAACCTTTTGGTCCTTTTCCGCATTCTTGACTACACGTTTTGGCGACTGTGTTGGATGCATATGCTGATACGAAAGAACTATTCCTTCTTTATTCCCCGTTTATTGTCGGGTGTAGCAGTCAATTGGACATGCTACACCCGACAATGAGGGAGAAAGGCGCCATTTTATGAGATGTGTACCCAATCCACTGAAGACAGAAAGAGCAGTTGTGTGAACGCCCACTCACGGGCCGTCGACAGGTCACCACAGAAGCCAAGAAAGAACTGCTGTAATATAGCGAGCGCTTTTGTTGCACTAGATTTCTTGAGCTACAAGAAAAGCTGAAAGGTCAATCTAATAACGCTCTACACCAGTTTCCGGATGCACCAGTGCTCCTGTACGGAAGAATAATAACGGAAAAAAAGAGACTTTAGCGTCTTAAAAGAATATGTAGGCGGCTAACACATTTCTCGTTCAATACGCCAGTGGATCTCTAGAAATGTAAAAAAGTCAGTGTATTTAAAACGCTCCATAAGTTGCGAAAACTAACGAAAAAGGCACTGCTTCCCATGCGCGAGAAGATTAAACTCAGAAATTCTAGAAAAAATCATATTTGAGTGGGAAACTTTATGAACGCAGTTTCTTCATATAATGCAAAATTTCATTGTAACAATCAATACATACAGAGATCACCCAAAGGCAGTCCTGTATTTTTTTTCTATTAGCGTTTTTGCTGTCGTTAAAAGCGTGCCCCATTGGTTTTCTCTGGGAGTCTTGATTGCCCGATACAATCGAAGGAAACACTTTAAACGAAAGGTTTTGTTCCATATCAGAAGAATGGACCATTGTCTTCAATATTCTCATGACAGCGTCTCTCAATTTGTCAGCTTTTTAAATTTTGACCGAGAGAGTTGGACATGTCAGAACAGCGGAACCATGTTGCCAATGTATGCGGTGGCACACAAACATTAATGCTCGCCCGAGAAATGAAGGCAATGCGTCTATCGGAGAACATGGCGGTTGAAACTGTTAGGTAATCCTCTGCACAGCTTTTCTGAGTGCAACGCTTCGGCCATGCAGTGGAGAGGAAGATTCTGGGAACAGGCTTGCGGAAACAAAGTTGGCGTCATCCGCTGTGCTCACGTCACAACGTTGCCAGCATTGGCAGGCAGATGTCAATGCACAGTGTGCCGCACATCATACCAGCCCCGCCTGCTCCGAGTTATACTTTGCGCTAGCAGTAGCCGGTTATTGCGGGCTACTCGACGACTGCCCCCACAGAGGCTCGCACGCGCGCCGTGTATTCGGTCTTGCACGCCTTCGCATCGCGCCCGGAACCCAACGCTCCGGGGAAGAGATGCTGATGACGTGAAGAGGAGATGTGGACGTCCGCCCCCGGTATTAGGCGACGGAGCAGCACGAGAACGGGGCGAGGCAGATGGTGGTAGGAGTTGCCGACGAGCGCGCATACACGCTCTCCGGTTTCCAAACATCTCTCGCCGTCGCCGATGGGAGCCAAAGGGGAGATAGGGAAAGGGAGATAGGGAAATGATGCAAAGTGGAGGAAGTTTCCCTTTCCCTCTATCCACTCCCTCCTCGCCGCACACTCTCAGGGTCGTTCCCGATGGTGCCTCATTCATAATGCATGTTCCCCGATCGCTCGTTCAAGATGCATTACGCCAGTGAGTTCCCCCGAACAAAGGTTCCTTTTTGGTCCTATCACCCGGTGATATGTGCCGGGCGGGCGCGCTCGAACACTGGGGCCACCTTTCAGCAACAGCAAGTGTGCCCGAGACGGGGCGGAAAATCATGAAAGGAACGCCGCTGCGAACAGCCTGACCCCCTCCACCCCGCAACCATCGTCTTCCCTTTCCCTCATCTCCACCCTCCTTACCCTGCCCTTTGTATGTAAACCGTTGAAACGCTGCCGCTGCAGGCTATCTTTTCAGAAGCGAACAGCCTGCACCCCCAATCTTCTTTCCCTGTACTTGGAGCGATGCCTGAGGTGTGCTTTTCTGCTTACAGCTAGCGCAGCAATATGGGGCTATCTCAATGGCTGCGCTCTCCGCCGAGGAACTGTCTCGCGCTCGAGATGCAAAAATGGGGGGCTGATTGAGGAGTGGGAGGCCGTTTAGTTTGCGTGTGAATACTCGCGCGGGGGGCTCGGAGTCTGCGGACGATTTGAATTAATTAACCCTTGCCCCGCTCTTTAAGGTGATGAGAAGAATAGTATCCCTTGCCTTTCGGGAAGTAAGCGACTAAATACAATTAAGTCTTTTCGTATTCATGAAGTCGCTGAAGATATGTTTACTTATTAAAGATATGCTTCTTGAAGCGATTTTGCGATGAATATATTGAGATGATACTGAACTACTGCACTTCATTACTGACCTGCGGTCTTGACAGAGAGAAAAAAGTCTTTCTTTACTTGGTAAGTATTTTGGTATCTCTCCCCCGCTTCACCATCACTCTTTTTCTCTGGTTGAACGGACTGAAAAATGGAGTTCAGCTATGCTTTTGTGAGTTGCGGAGACATTTTATATATGCAGTTTTTGTTTCTGAAAGGCTTCTCTTTCCTGCTTTCTGTTGATAGCATTACAGTAACGCATTGTTTTCGGCTTGAACAAAGAGAGGAAAAAACAAGGTCAGAGTCCCATAGGAATGCGTTTAAGCGCAGGCTTGGAAATGTGAAGCACTGAAATAACTGCAAGAGCCCTTTATCGATTTTTCTTAGTATTGTAGTACTGCAAGCATATATCAGAGGAACATCTAGCGCAAGATTGCCAAAGCAGGTAGCTAGACTGAATTAAAAAAAAAGGCGAACTTTGGCTGGAGATGTGACAGAACGGGCGGACATTAAGTGCGAAATCAGTACCGAAGCACCAAATATGCCGTCTTAGATGGCGCAGGATTGGATGAAGTTATGAAAAGAAAAAATTCGCAGGTACGGTGTTCGTGTTCTTGGCACCAGCAGGGGTAGGACGGTTCGAAACCTTTACTTCGCAGTGACTAATTAGTTATAGTTAGCCTGATGACGGTGATAATGATAACCTGACCCCTGCTGTAATCATCTTCCAGTCGCCGCCTTCATTCTGTAGAAAGCACGAGTGGGTGCATTTCCCGCAACATGCCAGTAACGCGTTATCATGTCAAGCCCATGTATCACGACGAGCTTATCTCGCAGAGAAGCTTGAAGCTTTGAACAAATACAACTATTTTACAGACAAAAAGAAAGTGATAAACCGATGAAAAAGAGGACTACTAGACCTTAATCCTTGCTGTATGGTGTAGTAACGGTTAAGAAAACTGGCACTTTAGACACTTTTTCACTCGGCACAACGCGCGCTCTCAGCACTTTTTAAATATGACACACCTACCATTTTGGCCCCGTTACGCAGAAAATCTGGCGTTGGCGTTGCGTTGTCGACGTCAACGTTATTGGCGTTGTCGGTATTGTGAGCGACAAATGGGATGACTATATGGTGGCCCAGGTGGCCACCCGCAGGAGTAGCAACCTATAATAAGGGAGTAATTACTCATTGGCATCCACCCGAGCGCAGCCATACGGCTACAAAGGAAAGCTATACAGCTTTCTCAGAAACTTCGTAGTTAAAGAAAAATTCGTCCTGGTCCGGGGTTCGAACCCAGGACCACCGCTTCACAGGAGCAGTCGCTCTACCAATTGAGCTAACCAGGACGGCAAGCTTATGGTAGGACGAGAGCGAATTGATCAATAACTCGAAGTGGGAACTGTGTTGGTCAAATGTTTTAGCGGAATCCCCCAAGGTGGAGTAGATTTGTAATAAGGGAGTAATTACTCATTGGCATCCACCCGAGCGCAGCCATACGGCTACAAAACCATTTGACCAACACAGTTCCCACTTCGAGTTATTGATCAATTCGCTCTCGCCCTACCATAAGCTTGCCGTCCCGAAAAAAAAAAAAGTCCTGGTTAGCTCAATTGGTAGAGCGACTGCTCCGGTGAAGCGGTGGTCCTGGGTTCGAACCCCGGACCAGGACGAATTTTTCTTTAACTACGAAGTTTCTGAGAAAGCTGTATAGCTTTCCTTTGTAGCCGTATGGCTGCGCTCGGGTGGATGCCAATGAGTAATTACTCCCTTATTACAAATCTACTCTACCTTGGGGGATTCCCCTAAAACATTTGACCAGTAGCAACCTATGTGCGCCACCTGGGTCAGGTGACCTTGTGACGTCACCTTTACCTGACCACCGGACTGCTAGGAAACTGTCCACTGCGGCAGGCGAGTGTTAATTCAAAGATTGATCGCAACAGGTTGCTCGGGAATAGCAGCTGGGGTCCCACAAGCCCCACAGGTGGCAGCACCTGCCATCGCAGGGCAGTGGCGCATCTCCTAACCGCTGCACCATTGCGGAAGGATTGGTTTGAGGACTCCGTAGAACCTATGACTAATTCCGCATATATGGGCATTAACTCTAACGCCATCGAGTCATATCCTTAAAGTGGAGCTTGAGTGTCCCTTCTAATTTTTGTCTTCGCTAGGAGCCCCATTAGGCACGCGACTACCTTGTTTGTCAGCCATTTCGTACTTGAAACCAGTCTACTGCGTTTTTAACCGCACACCCTGCATCATTTTCACTGAGGTGCTTCTCTTCCACATTCACTATCATGCTCACTTATAGGGCACCATATAACGTCATGATTAGAAGGCTTAAGTGTCCCTTCTAATTTAAGTGTCCCTTCTAATTTTTGTCTTCGCTAGGAGCCCCATTAGGCACGCGACTACCTTGTTTGACAGCCATTTCGTACTTGCAATCAGTCTACTGCGTTTTTAACAGCACACCCTGCATGATTTTCACTGAGGTGCTTCTCTTCCACATTCACTATCATGCTCACTTATAGTGTACCATATAACGTCATGATTAGAAGGCTTAAGTGTCCCTTCTAATTTTTGTCTTCGCTAAGAGCCCCATTAGGCACGCGACTACCTTGTTTGACAGCCATTTCGTACTTGCAATCAGTCTACTGCGTTTTTAACAGCACACCCAGCATTATTTTCACTGAGGTGCTTCTCTTCCACATTCACTATCATGCTCACTTATAGTGCACCATATAACGTCACGATTAGAAGGCTTAAGTGTCCCTTCTAATTTTTGTCTTCGCTAGCAGCCCCATTAGGCACACGCGACTAGCTTGTTTGGTATCCATTTCGTACTTGAAACCAGTCTATTGCGTTTTTAACAGCGTACCACGCATCATTTTCACTGAGGTGCTTCTCTTACACATTCACTAACATGCTCACTTATAGGGCACCATATAACGTCACGATTAGAAGTTGTACTTTCTGTCATGAAACCTCGGGCGATAAACGAGTCGAAGTCACCAATTACCCATCTGCCTGACGAGAATTTATGAAACCTGACACGCTGCATACAAATAGGATTTTGTATATTGCACATCCAAACTAACGTTTAGAAAAAGGCTATGAGCGCTGTACAGGGTTCCTCTGCGCAATTTCAAAAGCGGCGCTCACATGAGGATCTTTTTTTTTTCCTTCTTTTTTACGATTAAACTTCAGCGCACACTTTACGACACTCAATCAGTGCACCCCTTTGTTCAAAATCATTGATTACAATCCCACGCAGTGGCAGTTTTTGTCATTACGTTCGCCTCATTGGCATCGACAATGGCAGGACCTTTAACCTCGCTCGCTCGGGGCATTTACGACACGGGCACTTGAACCTCGTGTTACCTTCTCTGTGACCCTATCCGACCGGTCTGAAGCAACATTCACCTCATCTCAAAGCTCGTCTGCAATGCCGTAGGACTCAGCGCTATTGCTCGGATTTCTCCACGTGCCCATCATTCTTTCTCTCTCTCTGGCTACATATCCGACGCGGCAAGGCAAGAGGTCACCCGCCGAGAACGCCCGCACAATACACATTGATGGAGACGAGCTATACGCCCTTCATCCAGAAAAAAATGAGTGGAGTATAGGCAGCTATCGATTACTTTGAAAGCTCCGTGAGCAGACAAGAGAAGAGAGAAAACACTCTCTTGTGTTCCCTCTATTATGGTGTCAGAGAAAATCAGGTGTCGTTGACCGTGAGCGAAAAAGCCACGAAAAAAATCTCCACAAAAGCAACCCAGGGGGCAGGTAGCACACCTTAGGCATGTTGCACGTGACGTCATCGCAATCTGTACTCTGGATAGTGAGCAAACTGCCCACAGTGGTAGGTGGCAGTTTGATTAATGATCGGTCGCGAGTGGTTGCTCGGAAATAGCAACCAGGGTCGTTCAAACTCCACCGGAGGCAGCATCTGCCATCGCATCGCTTAATCGCGCATCGCTTAACCGCTGCACTACTGCGCCAGGAGTGGTATGAGAACTACCAGGGATCTGTTAATGTAAAATAGAGCATGATAAATTCCCTATACCTGGGGAATTCCCTATATATAGTATGACCCGATACCGTTAACGGGTTAACGCTATCGGTTCATACTATTAAGGCGGAACTTAACTGTCGCCTCCAATTTTATTGCGAAAGCAATACTGCTAGCACGTTTCTGCCGTCGATGGAGGTCGTTCCTTCGCTCCGGCGCAGCTGCGGCGCACGACCACGTGACAGCGTGACGTCACGACCAGAGGAGAGCAGGGGCCCCAACTCGCCTCTTCGGCCGTAGTCGTTCCTTCGCTCGGCGCAGCGGCTACCACGTGACGGCCTCCTCGGCCCGCCGCGTGAGGGCGCTCGCTAGGAGAGGATAAACGGGGCGCCGCCGGCGCACTCCGCTTAGTCATGTCTGAGGAGTTGTACAAAGCGTCGCTGGAGCGACGTGCTGCGCGCAAACGCCGGCGCCGTGCCAAGGAGACAGATGAAGAAAGGCATGAGCGGTTGGCTAAGCAACGCGCCTATGCCGCAGAATGGCGAGCCCGGCGGCGTTCTACAAGTTCAGTGAGCGAGAGTAGTTTCATGGACTCTCTGAATGCTGAAGAATCGTCTATGAGTAGTGCAGAGCGACAATCAAAAGCGTGTTCATTGGAATAAACAAACAGTAGAAACCATGTTGTATCCAGAGTAAATCCTTTAGTTGCACAACAGGCGAAGCCATGCTAAACCACCAGCAGAGCCAAGCGCAGCCAGGGAGCTATTGCTTTCGCAATCACTCAGGCTTAATCAGAGCTAAGCCACAGCTAATTTTTTAAACAACGCGTTCAAGGCTGAAGTCATCATCACTGTGTGTAATTTCTTACCCCTCCTTCTTTTCACATTGCTGGATTCCGAAAATACAAAGGGTCACAAACGGTCTCTAAATTAAACGTTTTATTCACATTGCTGCCATTTTCACTTCACGGAATCACATCTGAGTAAGGAACTTCGCACAATTTCTCGTGAGCACAACCGTAGAAAACCTCTCAAAGTACATGCAAAATTCTTCGAAACAAATTGCGGAGGGAGGAAAAGCACGCCGCAATCTAGAAACAAACTAAAAGCGATTATTCATTCACAGCTTTCGTATTAAAAGTTCCACGTGCCGTCGGTAAGGCATCTCAAAGCACTGGATTACCCGCGAACCTATGAGTGAAACGTGGATTGCCCTAGTTAGCGCTACCTCAAGAGGAACTGGCCTGCAGATCTTAGTGCACGTGCTGTCATCACTAGGCTCGAGAGTCCGAAGCCACCTTCTCCCTCCGGGCAGGTCACCTCCTCTCATCCCCTCTCCCGGCCTCCCCTTCTCCCTCTCTCGCTATGTCTTTTGTATTCCTTCATATTCTTAGCAAGCAGCCACCACATTGTTTTACTCTTTGCTTTGTGGTATCAATATCGGCTTAAAAATATTTTGTGCTTCGGTGGAGACCGAAGCGTACACGTTTCTCGCCTGACGGACTGCCTCGTATAGCCGGCGCTAAAATGTCAGCTGCGAAAGGCTCAACTGTATACAAGACCTAATCTTTTAAAAGGAAAGTTTTGCTGGCTGCGTTCTCAGGGAGAAACTTTATGAAAGGCACACGCTACGAAGAACGTGTATACGCGGATAACAAACGTACGAATAATAATAAAAAATAGAAGAAAAACGAGCCTCTAGAATTCTCGAGATGTAACGTACTCGGGGGCTCTCCTCACTATAGCTCGCGGTTCGTTCTATGGTTGCCTCCTTTCAGGCTGACATGTGCTCCGCGACCTGAATGCAATAGCTTTGTCTTATTCTTATCTTTGGTGCTATCTGCGGTTCCACGCAGTTGTTTTGTTATAGGTCTCCTACGCGCGTTGCTACGTCGAGGGGGCCCTTCGGTTGGCTTCTCCTAGGCATTTTGTCGTTTTGTGGCCCACGCGAGGTTTGAGACGCACACTGTGAAGAAAGTTCCCCGTCGGCTTTAAGGCCACCCACGACGTGATAATGCTGCTGAAAGTTAAGCTGTCTGGTAGAGTCAGAAAAACCGCACGTGGCGTGCACGGACGCTCAAGCACACCAAGTATACACCAAGGACAACTCAAGCTGACGAGGTCGCACGCATAGTCGGTTTCAACTTTCAAGAAGTCTCTAAACAAGTACAGGGTCCATATAGTTTTTAGATCCTGTTATCAGCGTTACGCGAATGATAGATACACGTTTTTTATCCGGAGTGCGGAACTCAGAATATTTTTCTGGATGTATGAAGTCATGGTTGATCATATACCGAGCGTGAAGGGACTGTATGCGCTGCCAGTCAACCTATCTTTAGCTTAGATCCCAAAAAGCCTTGCAAATTTAGCAAAGTTCCGACCGAACGTGGTTGTTCACCGATCATCAGGTATCGAACCGAAACGTACCGATTACAAGAATTGTGCACTGCCGGGTGAGCTATTAACCCATACTGCACTCTTATTGCCGACAAAGAGTCATCACCTAAAATATCGAACTCAGCGCTAACATGCGTTAGGAAGAGCGTATGCTGCAGGTTTACGAGGCTTAATGCACGTCCAGGAAAATTAACTATCCTCAACCTTTGCAGGGATCCGTATTAAAGCTCGGATTATGAAGACGTGCCATGCTAATATGTGCGCGGTCTCACGCACTATGTCAGCATGTGTTTCATGCGTCCTTGGTGAGTCCTTTGCATAATTACTCGCGTACTTTATATACCACCAGGTAGAATCGACATAGTTCTGAAAAGCAGCTAGCTGTTTTGTTTATTGCTTTCGTTCGTCAGTAACCACTACCGCCCACTTCTTTTTGAAGAGAGCGTTTTGTTGGGCTTGGCGGATGATGCAGAGTGAGGAAAAACATCGCTACAAGCTACTCTCTTCCCGTCCTTGTTTTGAGCGCTGTTTCGCCCTCACCTAACATCTCTTTGGGGGTTTCTGTTATCGTCGACCTTCCGACTTGCCGCCGACTACACGGTGTTTTGATCTGCGCGGTCGCACCGTTCGTAGATTTCGTCCGCGTGTGTCACCACTAAGCAGTTTGTTTTCGTTACGTCACTGCCTCTTTCTATTCGTGGTTCTTTATTCTGCTGGGATTTGAAGCATACATAAATCTAATAAGCAAAGCAGTGCGCTTTCACCGGTAGAGAGTCTAAATCACAGCGACGTTCCGGATCGAATACGGAGGAGGAAGTAGCTGAAACTCCCTCTCCCCTCCTTTCTTCTTGCCCTCTCCCCGGTGCAAACGTGCCCGCTTATATTTCGCTCTTGTCCCCCGGTCCTTCTTTTCCATCACAATGCTCTCCTAATGGGCAGCTTGCGCGGGGCTCCCGTTGACCCACTGCCGCTTCCGTGCATATTTTGCGCCACGCGCAGAGGGGATTTGGCAGCGGCAGCCGATGGCCCCCCGTGACCGAACGGGCACCGCTGGGGATGGCCCCCGGTCCAATCTGTCTAAGTGCAGCGCGGACCCTCGAAACGGTATAGAGGAGCGTCCACTGTATTCGGGACGTATGGACAATGAGGTTGCTGGCCCGCTGAACCGACTCTCACGGCGGGATCGCCCTGAACCCCGTTCTTACTCTTCCCGCACAGTTATACCGCGGGGTCATGCTTTTCAATCTTCCCTCTTCCTTTGTTTGTCATTTTTTCTCCCTATCTTTGGTTACCGTCCAAAGCCGGCGTAAATAAAAAAAAAAGAAATCCGCCAAACAATGCGACAAAATAACGGCTGGCCTCTAGAGCCCAGCTCAGTGCTTAGCTAAGCACAAATTCAAGAGCATTTCTTGAGCTGCTCTTTCAGAGCCCGATAAAAGGTAGGACCGAAAGCAATAGTATAGGATGACGCCCTAGACGGGGTAGAAAAGGAGGGACGGGGTGAGATCACTCAGTGCATAACTGCGTATGCCGATCGATGCTGGACATAAAATTAAGCTGGTCTTCCGGGAAGCTTAGACCCTTAATTGCGCTTTGCAATTGTAATATTCTTGTTTTGTAAGCCGCTTAGAAAAGAAAGCTAGCCAGTATAAACTGAAAAAGCTCGTAATTCTGGCGGTTTTCTCTCTATACAGGCTTGTGCACAGCCCTAAGCATTATGTTCTTCATGAGCTACGTTAAACTTAGTTTCTAATACAAGCGGTTTCTTTGCTGAGGCGAAAGAAGAGATCACTAAGCAGTTCAACGACCGAGGAATTAGGCAGAGGAATTACTGCACTTTTGCCCCAACAGTGTACGTAGTATATGCAATAAAAAATACCGGTACTTCCTCCATGAAAAGGAGATAAGAGCAGGTTATGACTAGCTTTTTCTGAAGAAGTGGGAAAACAAATTATTTATTACAAAAGTGTGTTATGACCAAGACCAGTGGTATATTCCACCATAAAGCGCTGGTCATTTTTCATAACACATTCGGCTGTGACCAATGACCAGTGCATTACGACGAAATACAACACGAGAGAGGGAGTGAATCAGTGATAATTTAGAAGTGCAAGTCAACGGCTCGACAGGACGTGTACCCGCGTATGCGTTGGTTTATTCCTTGCCTTTGCTCTCAGCATTCGGTTTGCGAGGGAGCTCGACAGAGGCCTGGGCCCTGAAACTAGCAATGTGTTGGGCTTCCTGCTAGCGCTGTCCTTGCCAGCCAAACACGGCCATTTCGTTCAGCCGTACCCATTGCCATCGCTCTCTTTCGAGAGCCCATCTGATGATGTGGCGCTCCTGCCTGTTCGCGGGAGCGACCAGAGACAGCGCGAGACTTAAAGCCCACTGAAAACACGATGGCAAAAAGGCGCGTTGACTCGGTAGACAAGAAGGGCCGACACCACAGCGTCCCGTATCCTGTCTCCCGCGAACCGTGTTTGGTGTCCCTTGTCTAGTGTGTTGTATCCCGTGTCCCCTGTAGCGTGTCCCGTGTCCCGTGTCTTGTGTCCCGTGCACCGTTAACCGTGCTCCATACCCCGGGGCTTGTGTTTTGTGTCTCGTGTGTTGCATCCTGTGTCACGTGTCTCATGTGTTGTATCCCATGTCTCATGTCTTATGTGCCATGCCTGTTTTCCTCGATCAAATCGCTCCTTTCGCATCATGTTCTCGAACTGCTACTAAGAAGCATACGCACACCCTGTTGTCAAGCTCCTTAACGGCAGTTTATCAAATGCGCAACCAAGCGACTATCATTCTAACAGAGTCATGGAAAGCGAGGTCGAGAAAAATTAGACAGCCTGCAATGCGCTGCTGGATGGTGCGCATATGCGAAGGACTTGTTTTGTCCAGTTAACGCGTCACTTCATGAGGTTTGGTGGTACATAAATGCGACTCAATGAACAAGGGTTCCAATCTTGTCAGGTGATGCTAAAGTGCAACTACATCTCCTCCACCTTGGCTGGCATGACGTAGACTTAAGCAAGGCACCGGCCTCGCACCTGCGAAGTCCCTGGTTTGATTCGAGCTACTTGCCGAGTCGTCACGACAAGCATCTCCCTTTCACTGTGACAGTTTGCTGCTGCGTGACACAGCCCCAGTGTCCTGCCGTCTTCGCCACTAAGACAATGGGTTGTTATGCAGAAGTCATTAGAAGAAATAAGTCTTGGCCTTCGCGGAGATCGTTCAAGTTTCACTCAGTAAATTGATCCTCAATGCCTGAGGTGGTTTTGACGGGTGTAGTTACAGTTGAGACTACGCGTGTGAGCTGTGCGAATGAACAGAACATGTTTTTGTATGAATGAACGTGTTTTTGTATGCACGTGTGAATGTGATGCGGGGTGTGGGGGGCATACGTAAAAACTCACCTACGTTCATTGCTTAGTGTGGACAAGAAATCGAAGAAAAAAGCAAGCAAGCCGTGATTCTGTGCTAGGAGCGCTGTCACAGCTCGTCCGTGAGACGACCGTTTTTTCTACTGGTTAAGAGAAGAAAAAAGCAGCCTAGAGAAGGAAACATCCTAAGCGTATAGCTCGACAGCCTCAGTGCGAATGGCTACGATTTAGCGCTTCGGGGGCCAAGAGTCCGTGCCGCGAAAGAGATAGCCGACGCTTTTACTGCGGCAGGCACCTAACGACTGTACACGCACGTCCGAAGAGGGCGAAGTCATCCCGGCAGAACGGAATAAGGGGATCGAAGAGTCCCCGAAATTGCTTTATGATGCTGGCTCCCAAGAGGTAAAAACCGCTATCCGCGATGCTATCACCACCTCACGCGAACTCGGTTTCGGTTTCGTCTCCCCCTACGGTACAGTGACTGTAACGGAGGGCGGTCCTCGTCTCTGTAGTCGTGGCCGCAAAACGGACCAGCCCATCAGTGCGTGAGGCACCGCAGAACACGGTGAGCGAAGAGAGTGGAGGAAAGAGGGAAGGGTGGTGTTGCCGATCAGAACAACACAAGACGCGCAGAATAAGCACGCTCCCAAAGGTTTTGCTGGGAAGCCCAACTCCACCGCATCAGTGATAAAGGGAGGTAGGGAGACAGGCCAGGGACGCAGTCTAGGCAGGAGAGGCAAGCGTTAGCACAACACGCGCGCCGAAATCGAGCGAATATCTATTGCGGAGCAACTACTTGTCCGCCTTTAGCCGGGCCATCTCCTCTGCTTTTGTGCTCGCTTGCAGAGTGCCTGAGAATGCTGATTGGCGTGCCGGTGCTGATAGCACGGCTCTCTCTCTTTCTCGTTTTCTTTCTAGAGGGCGTTCTCGGCTTTCACGTCGTCAGCACACTGCTGTCTTTCTACTCTTACTTCCTCTTTTCTTGACTCTGTTTGCGTCTCGCGATTCGAGCTGTTGGCCAAAGGAGAGAGCAGGAGGCGGCAGGGATTGTTGTCCAGCTACGGTTAGCACCCGCGGCCTTGCGTCCGCCGCCTCCTGGGGTAAGAAGCGATGATCGCGAAGTGGTGAAGTTGGAAATGATTGCCGCCTGATTTCGCGCTGCTGGCGCGGCGGCTATCCGCGAATGAAAGAGCGGCGGGCTGCCGCGGTTTTCGATCGGAAATGGTGGAGGAAGATGCGGAGGGACAGAGGGAGGGGGGGGGGGGGGGGAGAGATAGGGGGAAGGGAGTTGCCGAAGTCTAGCGGACGGGGAGCCTCTTCCATTGAAAGGATGCGCGTGAGAGAGAGGAATCCCTCCCTTTAAATCCGCCAGGTCATCAAGAGGTGCAAGTGCCCTGATCGCATTTTGATGGCGCCTTTGTTGCTGGCCCGCGAGCGAACTAGCTCCGGCGGCTGCTGTTTTGGGACCAGCCAGGCTTTTGCGCGGAGGCGAGGACTCGTACGTGATGCGCTGCGTCTGCGGCTGTCCGAGTTGGTTAAACGCGTAGATGGGTGGAGAAAGAGGAAGTTTGCGTGTCGCAGCGCGTCTGGGACGTTGGAGGTGACCCTTCTCAGCGAGTTAGAGGGGACGAGGAGAGAGCACTTGACGGCCGTCAAATGAACAAGGGAAAAAAAACAAACAGACGTAAGCACAAAGATAGCAAATGCACGAAACGATGCTCTGGCTAACAAGAGAACAATTTATACAGCCATAAAAAATATAAATAAAAGGATGATAACAAAACGAAGTTTATCGGCGTCTGTCAAGTAATACTATTCTTTATCGGTTAGTACATTACAGGACGATCGATTGTGGTTTACACACATGAGCGACTCCTTGAGGATGTGGAATGTCTCTGTGAATTCACATGTGAGCTGGTTTGTCTTTATTATTGCGCAGAAAATATACATAAAGACACCGATACAAGCAACTAAATCCTTAGCCGATGGCTAGTCATGAATCCATTAAAAAATTCAGTGATGTTAACCAGTTGATTATGGCTACAACATACGAAAATTTCACAAGTAGGGTGAGGTGGGCTTTTCTGACAATACATATCGTTTCGGAGAGCGTGCAATAGTTGTTTAATGCTGGATGGAATGACATTCCACACTTCAGCGCTGATAAGTGATACTGCTCGGCGACTGTTTACATTGCCTGTTATAGGTAAACAGAGATTACTCTCATTAGCGTGCCTAGTGTTACTCGAAGGCAGTAGTAAGGTCGAAGAACTATAAGGTGCAATTCCTTTTAAAATGCTGTTCACCAAAAGGGCAATCTTGAAATGGCAAGTGGAAATCCATGATGTTAAGGTCCGTGCAGTGCAAATCTGATGGTGAATGCCAGGGTACCGATGTTATTTCTTAATGCATTTTTCTGGAGAGTAATGAACGGTCTGAGGTACGATGCTTAAGTGAAGACCTATGAACGAATTCGGTGAGTTAAACAGCAATAATATACACTGAAATAGATCACACGCAATCTATCAGTTAATGTGGCGCATGCGAAGGTAAATTTCTTGCACAGTGTTTCTATATGAGGAATACAATTAAGAGGTTCATCTAAGGCTACGCCTAAATACCTGTATGTGCTTGATAAAGGGATATTCCTCCGATCTCTAGTGCACATGTTTGAGGCACCTGTTTTCTTTTAGACGTGAAAGTTTTTCATATTAAGCAAGAGCTTGTTGTTTTTATATAATTTCAGTGTGTTCTCCAGTTCGCTTCATGCAATTACCTCGGCTTCTTTCAGTGACTTTGTGTGATATAATAAGTCCTGTGTCATAGGCGTGTAAAAGTGAGATGCGTACCCAAGATAAATAGGGTAGTCATTTATAAATATCGAGAAATATTCAGGTCCAATAACCGAACCCCGCGGCGCTCCATTTTTAACTTTTATTTTAGTGCACACTGATAGCCATTAATTTTTACAAATTGAGTACGATTGGTTCAATAACTTCTGAAAAAAATTAATGATGGACACACTTAAATCACAGCGTACTAGTAATAATAATAACTGTTATGATCTACCTAGCCAAAAGCTTTTTATATATCTATAAATACGCCTATAGTCCCTTGGTTATTGTCTAATGCGCTGTTCACGTTTTCTGCCACTGAGAGTGGCAATGTAGCGGTGGAATGATCTTTACTGAAACCATGTTGATTGAGCCTAAGTACATCATATTTAACTATAAATTCTGTTATTCTCTTAGCAACCAGCATTTAAAAAGTATTTATGCATGGTAATATCACAATTGACCCGTAATTCGCTATAACATTCAGATCATTTCCTTTGTGTGTAGGTTTTACCCTCCCAATTTTGAGTTGGTCAGAGTAAACTCTGTTAAGAATGATTGATTGTAGATCTTTTCAAAAACATAACACAAGACGTTAATGTTGCCTTTTAATATATTTACTGATATTTCATCATAACCCATAGCTTTATTTGCTTTCATCTGGTGAGTGATGTCAATTATTTACTTTGCGCTAATTTCTTTGAATACAAACGTACTAGAGCTGTTGGCACAGTCCTATTCCATGATGCATTAGGTGGAGACAAAAAATTGTTACCAATCTCAATAAAGAAGTCTAAATGTTTCTACCAGAAGCTCGTGATCAGTGGTAAAATCTGGTCAACCAGCGTGTTAGGGCGACGATTTTATAACAGAGTTGATCTTACGCCATATCTTTTTGGAATTACTTTTTTGTGCTTTTGAAATTAGTCTGCTTTAGTATAGCTTTTTGCGCTCACGCATGACTGAGAGCGAAAGATTTCGAGCCATTCTGGATTGTTCTTTGCAGTAAAGGTTATATATATTTCGCTTCTACTTGCTATGCCAGCGTTCTTAATTTTTATTGGCTCGCGGTATTGAACCAGTCGTACAGAGAGAGATCGGAACTTTAAAGTACGCTAATCTACAAATATTGCAGTTCATGCTAACGCGGCTTGATTTTCGTGTCGAGAAAAAATTTCATCACCTTTATCAGTCGTTTTCCAACGCCTCCAAAACGTTCTTCTCCGGGAGTAGTGCTCTGGTTTTTCGGTAATCCCATTTCGATCCAAGCGTGGAGCAGCGAGGCCAAAAATATAAAAAGAGTAAAATGGTCAGCAGTGGACTCTGTTCCTAAACAGCAAATATAATCGGCCCAGTATTGGAAACGGAAGGCCGGTCCAACAAAGGGCCCGAGTGAAACCATCCATTTGGAATAATGGGTCGATTACCTGAGCTGCTTGGATTATTACATCAGCCCGTACTAAATTCTCTTCAGAACTGTAAACTACATGATCAACTGCGAACGATGACGTAGGTGTTAGACTTTTTGCATCAACTACGTAAGCAAGTAAGCAAGTTCTGGTACCCCCTGCTCGCTTGATCGCCTATGATAACATTAAAATGTCAAGCTAATATTACCCTTCTTTGCGCATGTGAAACATCTTCTAATATTTCTACGATTTCTCTTTTATTAGAAATGTTGGGAGTTCTAAATGCGCTGGTTTATATAACGCTCTGATCACGACTGTCTTCTAGTTCAAAAAATAGCATCTCATATCTCCTTCCTTAGTGTGTGTCAATATATATTTTTGTTTTCCGATGCTGATGATATGTACAGCGCCCCACCTCCGCGTTTTGTACCATGCTTTCTTGGAAGTGACAGAAATTCTTAGTTAGGTACATTCATGAATTCATTTTCTGTCAGCCAAGTTCCTGACAGCTCGATAATGTCCTATCGACCATTCCTTCGAACTGCTATAGCTAATAAGAGAATCAAAATTTTTGTTGATACGCGCAGAAATAAAAATTCAATACACCTGGCGGCGGTTGCTGTGATGCTCACGTTGTTGGAATAATGTCAGTTGACTGCCGGATAGTTTCATTCAATTATGCATTTTTTTTGGTCCAGGATAATGCCGCAGGCGGACGCATGCACTTTGCGCTGCGCCTTCGTGTTGTTATCGTCGTCTGAAGGCACTTGGAAGAGTAGTCTGCTTTCGCCGTTACTGGCAACATTGTAAGGCGATTGAAACATTAATCGGCTTTATTTAAAAAAGAAACCTTCACAGTTTCCACTTTTACTTCGAACGAAGCAATGCCAACGATAACAGTAGCAGTGTCAGTGGCGGCAACAAAAACTTAATTTATAAGCAAAAATAAAACGAAGGTCCTCAAGGATGAGCAGCTGCCTGTGCACGAGTCCACGGGCCTTGACTTTACGGAGAGCTGTGTCCATTAGCCGTGTTTGGCCAGGCGGTTGAGCAACCCGCAGAGCGGCCTCCCATGAGGGGGTGGATAGGTTGGGTATGGGGCAGTAACGCAGTTCACTACGGCTGAAATATTGCACCGACCCTCACAGTGCACGGTCCCGCAACCTGTGGTGTGTACTAGGACAAGCTCATCAGCGCTGTTTGAAACGCAGATGTAATGCAGAGATCAAAAGTCGCAGGGTGCTACAAATAGGTGGCGACCCAGCTCAAATGCGGAGCTCCCGGCTGTGGTCTCAGCGAAGAGCTCGTGGGGAATAGGCGGGCTCCGAAGCAGTTTCTCAACTGCTGTCGTCAAAGAGCTTCAGGACGAATCAAGAAATATGGGAAGTATTTTTATGCGCCATGTCTGGTTTTTAGGTACTACTGAATGGTGTCGCCCGAGGCGAATGCAATTGATTTACTAGAGCTGAAACAAAGATTTTATTAAAAAAGAAACGAGAAGAAACAAAAAGCGGATTCGGGGAGGCAGAGCTGACGCAGAGCCTTTTTGTTTTACCTTCCTTGAGGCCGTCTGCAGAAATTATCATTCGCACGAGTCCGGTTGTTTACACAGAATTGCGGCGTTCAGTGGCTCGCCTACACTCTGCCACACAACATGCGCGTCTCCTCTCGAGCGAGAAGACAGTGGCGCTTACTTCGCTTACAGAATAGGTCCTCTCATCAGCACTTCGCATTCGGCTCGAAATTCCGGGAAGCAGACAAGCACCCACAGAGGAGTCTTTGTCTCCTTCTCGACTAAGACAACGACACGGCAGCGAGCGCAAGTAGAGCCTCCTTCCCAATCCATGCATATAGTTCCGCGGACAGTTCGCATTAGGAGGAGCACCAGCACTTGGAGTAAACGGCGGCTGAACTTAGCATCGACTTCCGCAGAAACCCCGCTGAGTCTCGCGCTCTTCGCCAGGCGGCATTCAATCTGACGTCGTTATTACGCTCCGACAAGCGCATATCCGGCGAGTGTTTGCAGTCGTCGTTCGTCCGAGCGAGCACTTCATTTCGCGCGCGGACCGACTCCCCCCTTCCCTGCCACCATCCGACTTCCCTCTTAACCCATTCACACTCGCACACAAGCGGAGCCAAGCAAAAACAAAGAATTAAAAAAGGCGAATCAAAGTGCGCGGATCAAGATGGAAGGAAAAAGGCAGAGCGTCTCTCCATTTTCTGCCGGCCGTCCCACTCTGTCCC
Source organism: Amblyomma mixtum (assembly GCF_055824585.1). NCBI lineage: Eukaryota > Metazoa > Arthropoda > Arachnida > Ixodida > Ixodidae > Amblyomma > Amblyomma mixtum. Next base: position 217,756,607 of record NC_143012.1, on the reverse strand, counting down.
TTAGCGCGGGCTATGCGGCTACTGAGCGAGCGTTGTTAAGCCCTAATTATCGTGAATCATTTAGGCATTTTGCGAGGGAAGAGAGGGAAAGCAGGGGAAAGAAATGTGGGGGAAGGGAAGAAGAGCCCGTGTCACCCGCTGGTCGCTCATCCGGGCTCTTCCCCGCACGCGGCCGCAGCTGGAGCAGTTGACGTCGCCGCCGCTCGAGCTGGCCCGCGCGCTGAGCTGACGACGGCGCTAAACGCCGCCGGTACCGAGAATCGAGCGCGCGCCGCCGCTAGCGTTGTGGTTCGCGCGACGCCTCCCCCGAGAGCAGGGCGCCGAGGGAGAGAGAGTGAGGTGAGAGTGGGCAAAAAGAGAGTGAGGAGGGCGTTGATTAATTAAGCCAATTAAAAGCGTCCGGATGTTCCCGCGAAGGGCGACAGAGGGAAAGGAACCACCACTGGAGGGTAGGAAGAGAGCAGTGGATTTTGGTGCCCAAAGTGTGTGTGGTGGGGGAGGGGGGAGTAATGTTGGTGCCGAAAGTGGGGGCGGGAGAGAATGTTGGTGCGCGTATAAACGGCTCGTCTGTATCGCTAAGCGAACGACCGCCGATGCCGAGAGGCTGGAGGGGAAAGTGTGAGGCGGAGAAGTCGAGGCTCTAATCCACTTAGCGCGAGTTCGAACCCGGGGCGGTCGTCGGTCGGTCGCCTTGGCGGGGGAGCACTGCGATTGCGTCGCCCTTCGTTCGCCCTCCGCGGCGCTATGTGCCCTTGCCTTATGTCCTCGTCGGGGGAAGGGTTGGCGGCGTGAGTAGTGTTCTTTCGGGGATTTCTTCCCTTGCCCACTGCGGGACTCGGCGAGCGCTCTGAGTCGTCACGAGTGGCTTTCTTCCATCACGTCTCCCCTTCCCCTACTGGTGCCGTGCATCCTTTCCCTCTCTCATCCCTCTCTATCTCTCTCAAGCCCGCCTGTCTTCGAACCGGCTCAAGATTTTGGCGCGCGAGGCGCGGCTGTAATTAAATTTCGAAACGCGCCTCTCTCTGACCGCACCAGCCTCGCGCGTTATTGCGGAATTTCTTGTTGTTTTTTTGCGCCCGTCGGATATGTGCTCGTGTCTGCCGAGAATGGACCCTAAAAACTTGATTCTGGTCAATTTCTGCCGAATTTCGTCGCACTCGTTTGTCTTCGGGCCTTACCCATCGCGCCACGACGCATACGTCATCAAGAGTTCTTGCGACAGTATTAGAATTAATACTTTTACTCGCAGACCTACGTATGCCTCACGTCACCGTTTTTTGTGTGCGCGTATGTGCGAGAACAAGAGTTTACTAAGCCCAAGTGCATTTGTGAGAGGAAAAATACGATGTTGCCAGGGGGTTTTGAAAGAAGAAGAGGAGAAAATGGTAGACGAATAAAATTAAAGCCTTTGAATAGGTCCCCATAGAAAGGCATGCCATTTGTTCTATAAAGCCTGCCCAAAGATTCTAGATTCATATGCGCTTGGAAGAGGGTGAAGAAGAGGAAGAAGAGAGGCTAGCCTCTGTTGAATGCGCCATGTTTTTAAGATGAAGAAGATTAGCCCGGCCTTCCCCAAGCCTTTGTTTGCGAAAATCAGGATCCAAGGATGTATCTGGAGCAACCGAGTTAAAGCACTGTTGACCACAAGATCGTGCTGTCCGCTCTGCCAAATTCGTCAGAGGCAAGTGAGACCAGATGTGGCGCTTTGCCTGGAACGCGGTTTGCAAAGTCGTATTTTTTTCTGTCGTCCGGTAACCATATAGCAGAGTAAGTTTGGACACTAGAAAGAGCTCATACGGTTTTCGCTCTTGTCGGGCCTCAGGAGTTAGCGAAAACTGTACCTTTCCACTGGTGCCTATAAGCCTGCCGTTTTTCCATCGCAACTTTATCATTACAGAACGTCGCACACGTCGTTGACCCACGGGTTCCTTTCTCAAGGTGTACTAATAGCCCACAGGAGCCATCAGTCACGACCGGATGATATGCCCATTACGATCGATCATCTATTCTTTTTCTTGAACAAAACAATCCGGCATTTTTCTGCTGTGACGTAATACGTCTATCTCGTCCTCCCAGGAAGCACTCGTCTAGACATTTACGCGTATTGGTGTGCAAAGTTTGACTATGAAAGTTGCACTGTCGGCCAACCTCTACTGCATTTTAACGGCTCTTTCTGGTTTAAAAGACATCGCGGGTGGCATGTTTTTGAAGTCATAATCTTACTTGGAGGCCGCCGCGGTGGATCAGTGGTTACGGCGTTCGGCGGCTGACCCGAAGGATGGGGGTTCGATCCCGGCGGAGGCAGTCAAGTTTCTATGGAGGCGAAATTCTGCGACGCGAAATGAGCAGGGCGTTTTTGTGTCTGGTTTGTATGGTATGGAACATGATAATTTGTGAACGCCTGTGAGTGTTTCAAAGCTGAAATATTCGGTTCTTTAATCTGGGTGGAAATTCGACGTTATCAGCTAGCGTAAACCGCTTATGACGGCGAATTTTTGGCAGAATATGTACAGCAGCTTGCCTTGGCGAATGGTTGGGCCTGATTTTGGGGTTAACAGAATTTAATTTATCCTCAAATTACGGGAGAAATAAATTGTCCGTACGCACGCGAAGCCCAAAAACAACGCACTGAGCGGAGCCTGTCGTTGTCACATCGTTGCAGATCAGCGGCATCATCACCAACACGGGACACGGCGTCATCTTCCGCGTGTCGGACAGCCTGGCGCCGGGCCTGGCGGTGAACATCTCGGGCGGCCCTCTCTCCTACCAGTACCGCTTCCACGAGCTGCACATCCACTACGGCCGCTCAGACGACCGCGGATCCGAGCACACCATCGCCGGGAAACCATTCCCCGCCGAGGTGAGAAACGCTCGCTGTACCCACTCGCGACAAAAAAAAAAAAAAAGAAGAGCGAAAGGTTGAGGCAGCGTATGAATATCGAGCGTTAGCAATATCGAACGAATATTGCATCATTATCGATCTTCGCTGTATCCGGTACAAATATGCTGTTATAGCCGGATGTCTAGTTTTTTAATGCCGACGTATACACCGCAAGAAGATAAATCGTTTGACACCGCTTCGAATGCTCTACGTCAATTAGTTTGGCCGTTATGGACGTTTGAAGTTTCAAGAAACCATGGTGCGGGGAACCAAATGTCGGTGCAAATCCCTGTGTAAGACTACGCTTTAATTCGGTTTGTAATCTTATGCTCCGTAACGCCTGAATAGTTTGATACCACTCCGAACATTCTACGCTAATTAGGGGACCCGCAATCTGTGTGCCAATGGTACCCCCCCCCCCCCTCCACTGGTCTCATTTGAATGACCTCGTGTTTGATACTAACGCGACCTTGGGTAATGTTAATATTCAAGCGTTGAAACGAATACGAGTGGTTTACTATAAGTCTCTGGGCGCGCCCAATGTCAGCTCAAGTGAAATGTTAGCCCAAGTGACAACAGCTTGGAGTTGTCCTAGTTGATATAATATTCAATGAATGCTTGACTTGATTATTAACATAGCACGAGCTATATTTGGAAAATAGCGCCTGGGCTATGCTGTGACATGAAAATGCGGACAGTATCCCTTTAATATTGACTATAGTCGAGCCAACTTATAACGAACCTATACGCGGATGGCGTTCGTTGTATCCGAAGGTTGTAGTAAATGGACGTCCTATTTTGCTGCGCAAAATATCAGGTCAGAGAAAAGCGGCGTTTATTTATTAAAAGTGTGGGTTATGTGCGTTTACTCTTGAAAGCAGACCTTATCGCGTGTGCCTGCCGGCGTTGATTTCTTTAAAAAGGGAGTTCTGGGCGTCTGCTTATTCAAAGCAGACTCTGTTGCGCCGCTTTCCAAGCTCTCGAGCGTGATTATGTTATCGCGCTGATACCTTTGGTGTTAACAATCTGCTCTTGTATACAATATAACTGATCGGGGCTGAAGCGTTGACGGGACCGCAGCGGTGTTCGTTTGAGCATCCACCTCACATGCAGGAGGTGCGGGGTTCGATCCCCCAGCGCCGCCTAGTGCCCAAGGGTGGTACGATGGGTACATGTCTTCCCCTGCCTCGTGCTCGGCTTCTTTAGGGTGAAATACTTGGGAAATGGTTCATTGACCCCACCTTGAGTACAAGAAAAAACCTTCTGTCAAGGCTCTCTTTGGCCACAGATGCCTTTGCGCCATAAAAAAATCATCTTCGTCGAAGCGTTGACGGCAGCCGCTGGCAGCACGGCCTTCTAAATAAGAGTTCTGGGGGTCGGGGAGCGCTCGTACTTCGCGTACAATGGCTTCGATAGAGTAGGTGTCATCCCAGGTGACATCCGACCAGGTGACATTCATCAATGGCGCGTTGCTACAAATCGACACGCGTCTCATCAACACGAGGGTTTTCGATACCTTCACCTGTCTTTCTTGGGCTCATGCAATGATGAAGGCATAGCACAGCGCACGTGCGCACAGAACATATCAGCTGCACTGTCTGCTGTGCGCGCGCGATAGCAGCAAAAAATGTGGAGAGCCGAGTACAAGCAGGTGACGCATACCACCTGAACAGCGGGAGCAGCAAGGCATTCAAACTTCTCAAATTGCTGCCGATGGTTGATACCCTACCGTACGCTGTAGCTTCGATTTCGATGCTGCCCCTCAATCGCGCCCACCGCACTGCTACCTTAGACGCTTAGCACAGAGGGTAAACTTTCTTTCCTTGTCTGTTTGGGTCCATCTGAGCCGCGAACGTGATCTTGAAGCTGTTTCTCTGTGCGCGTAGTCCTTTGTTCTGGAAGTAAAGTTTCCTTTCTCGCAACTGCCTGAAAAAAAAAAGAAATAAAACAAGACCGAGACGCTAAATTCCGGTTGTCTGCGGGCCTGCTTTTTTAGAACAAATCATTAGAAGCTAGGCTACTGCGCTGTTATTGCCTTGCCGATTTCGTGACTGCGTTATTTCAAAAGTAGGTCGTGCACAAAGGCAAAGCTGCTTCTAAGCTGGCGCGGAAAGGCGGCTTTAAGCGAAGCCCCAACTCACTTCACTCTGCCTTCATTTTCACTTCACAGCGCCAGCTGTGACTTCCCTCACATCGGCGTTTCGGAGAGAGAGGCTCGCAGCTAGTTCTCTCCGCTAGGGGGCGTCCAGCGAGGGGACATCGCGTCAATCTTCACTTCATGAGGCGAAGCCGCAACAAAATTGAGCAGCGCATCTTTTATGCACAGAGGCGCTGTGCATGGTGCGAAATCGCTTCTTGTCCGCTGTTGCGGCGGAGGGGCAGAACGAAACTTTTTAGGAGTTTTTTCGGCCGCGATAAACAAAATTGTGACAGCTGTTGCTGTGTTATGCTCCGTCCTAAGCGAACGACCATTGATTTATTGATAAAAAAATAGATAAAGGAAGGAAAGCAAGAGGCCTCCAAGGTTTATCGAACAAAACCATGTTTGAATGCATGGTAACAAAAAAAAAAATGAAAACCGAAAGAGCCGTAGCAGCTCTTCTCGGTCGGTCGTTACATATTCTCTCGCTTGTTCGCTTAGTTCTGTGCTGTCAAGACTCCCCATCTTTCTGCACTCTCTATCGACCATCGACTTGCTTGTTTAATGTAATAATTATGTTGTGCAGCCGATTAAATTTAAACGTCACATCTGATGTTGTTATTTCATTTGGCTTCAGAGAAGGACTCCTGTCTTCGAGTGCGGAACCGAGTCTAAACGCTCTTTAGTTAGAGTTCACCCGAAATACGTGGAAGGAGAGCGCGTTTGAGAGCTAACACTTCAAGGCGCGGCATCTCTCGGAGCTACACGATCTGTTCACTTGCTCGCTCATCTCCTATTGCTCTCCGCGTGGGCGGCACGTACACGTGGAGTTCAAGGCGGGCTAATTGGTTCCTATTTGCTCCCATTTACGCTTGCGAAGTTTATTCCGCACACGCGATATATAAGGCATGCTGACGTAGTGAAAAATCTTGAGAGGGCACTTAAGCTCCGCCATAAGTTTATTACGCTGTAGCGTTAACGGGTTACGTCAGCTGCCTGGGGCTCTCTTTGCGTATTATTCCGCAGGCACAGATACTATATTCTCTCTTTCACCCAATCTCCCTTATGATACATGACCTACCTTTTAAGGTACCATGCGATAGTATTAGGAATCCCTCCCGTGCAAGTACTCTTTATGTGTCGCCTATGTTCCGCCCAGATGCGCGTGTATGCGGAATTCGTCTTTCTATATTTTACATTCATAGATCGCGGGAAGTCCTCATATCAGTCATGGCGCAGTGGTGCAGCTTCAAACACAGCCATCAATGGGGCTTGTCAGACCCTAGGTTGCTCTTCCTGAGTAACCTTTCGAGACCAATCATTCATTTAATACCCCATGCACCTCATTCTTCGAACTCAACCCCCCCCCCCCCCCCCTTCCCCATCACCTTCCCCAAGAACCACATGCAACAGCCCCCTGCCACGGGGGCCAGTTCGTTTGCAATCGATGAGCCTATTGCCACCAGCCGCGGTGAGCAGGCTGTGATGACGTCATAAGTTCACGTGACCTAGGCAGTAAGTAGGTCACTTGCTTTTCTCGACACGATGATGACATCGAGATAGCAGCTGAACGGGGCCCTTGCAGCTATCGCGCTAAAAACACAACATATAAAAAGCAGGGAGGTGTCAGGGTAGGCTGCAAAAGATGTGGGTTCAACATTTCGTGATGGTGAAATGTTTACGGGAATCCCCAAGGTGGAGTAGATTTGTAATAAGGGAGTAATTACTCATTGACGTCTACCCAAGCGCAGCCATACGGCTACAAAGGAAAGCTGTACAGCTTTCTCAGAAACTTAGCAGTTAAGGAAAGCGCTGTTAATGGCTGCACTTGAGTGGTGTCAATGAGTATTTACTTCCTTATTTCGCGAGTACCAAATTTTGAGGTGTACATGTGATTGTTCTTTTAGAGCTCATCTTGCCCAAATTATTCGTGGCGCCCATCTTTCGCCGAGTACATGTGATTCGCGGAAAACGCGAAAATTAGGTCGTCGCGAAAATGAAGTCCTTTACAGTATTCGGAGTAAGGTGGCGCAGAGAAGATGGGAATGGGCCGGAAGGTGAATCTCGGGTAGGCTTGACGCCTGGGTAGCACTGCTTATCTTGAAGACAAAATAAATCAAATGGACGAAGTCTGCAGCGGCGAGAGCTTCACATACTCGCTTACTAGCAAGGGAGCCTAGTAGGGGCTGCATTATGAGAAAATGGTATTCTCGTTAGGAGCTGAACGAAGCGTATCAAAGTTATCGAAAAAACTCATTTCGACTGGAAGTGGACGCTTTGTATGACACGCAGCTACCTAGTCCGAGAAAAGGGCGAAGTAATGCGCCTACGAGTAAAACAAGATAGTAAAAACCAAATTAAGAAACCGCACAAAGATGGAGGTAGAAAGGAACGAAACGCCAGCAGAAAGAAGACAAGTCGAAAGCAGGCCAAACACCAGAGACCGCGCGCGCCTCCTCGAAGAAACCACAGAAATTGGGAGTCTGGAATGAACGAACGTAAAGAGGGCGTAGAGCACGAGGGGCCCCTACCTAAGAAAAAAAAAAGAAAAAGAAATACCCCTAAAGCGCTTGCGGCCATACGTGTGAGCCACGTGACTCAACTTCATTACAGTTATCACGTGACAAGAACAAAGCGGCTTTCGAAGAACGAATCCCACCCGCTGAAATCCGAACGGTTTAGGTAAGCAGAAATTCAAGCTAGAAACGTCACCGGTAGCAATGTGCAGATAGCCGAATGGTTCGATGCACGGAGTGGTACTTTCGAGACGAAAGGTTCGACTCCCACTCAGATCACGTGTGTTCTATTTTCTCGAGTTCTCTCGTGGTGGGGACGGGCAAAGAACTGCAGACAAAGTGAGGTTGAAAATGCAGCTCGTGTGTGCATTCCTGCATTGCAGCACGAAGTCTTTGCTACTACACCACTCAGTGTTGATGAGGAATATGGGGTGGTAGCTGCTCCGCGGCGGCACTTCCCATTATCAGATCTACCCCCCTCCAATTCCCCCCCCCCCCTCCCCGTCTTCCAATCTCCAGCGCTCACTCACTCAGAAAACAGCTCCACTGCACTGTTCCGCTGTCCCATTCCAACTGGGATTGGCGTAATCACAAACTTGCTCTCTTATTAATACGCTGCTGCAGCCTTCGTTGCTGCACGCCATATTTAGTCGCTTTGAACAAAACGCTATACAGAAACCTACTCGCTGTAGAACCGCATGAAAACAGAACGGAGGGCAGTTTTGATGCGGTGGCATAACAAGCCTCATGGGGTCAGAATAGGTCGTCGGCCTTGTTCGCCTTTTGGCTGAAACCAAGTGACGTCACCAGACCCCCATTCCCCATTGGCTGGAGGTTAGTGAAGTCACCAATCCTGAACTGACGTCACTTCTGGTAGTGGCAACAGCTTCTAATGCTATCCCACTGAGTGCACATCCTGCAATTAGGTGACCCCGTGAATTTTTAAAGCTGCGTTATTCATTTTCAGTCCCAATATAACCCTCTAGAACTTCGTTCGAGTCTACGATGTGGTTTAGATCCTGTATCGCCTACACTAGAATAAAAGGCTAATAGGTTTATACAATTAGGAGCAGAGGCAGACAGATCATTGCGCGAGTGCTCCATCTTAATTATTTGGTAAGTGCTGATAGAGGTAAAAATTACGCGCCGAGAGCTTGCATTAGTCTGCCTCAGAAAGAGATTAGCAATTAGAAATTAATTTACGGTTTTTATCGCCAATGGAAGGGTCAGAGAAAAGGGCGCTTTACTTCGCATTTAGACAAGGCAGTGGACTCTAGTGGCGTTTCGATTATTGTTCTTATCTTCAGGGGCTCTCCCGTGCACTGCGCTAGTTCTGCGGAGGGTGTCGCAGTGAAAGGCAGTAACATGAGCTTCACGCAACAACAGGCGAGTTTAGGACAACTTCCGCCCATTTAAATAAATTACAATCAACCGAAAGACAACCGCTCAAGTGGGGATTGTTTTGTGAGGCAGCCTAGCAAGCGACTGGCTGAAGCATCAATGCAAAGCCTATCAATCTTTTCCGTGAGAGCGGCGCCTGCCTGCCACAGACTTGCATTTGATCCCTATTCGCTCTCACTGCAAACCACGCCGACAAACTGGAAAGAAAAGAAGCGGTCAGAAAACGCACAACGGTGGTCGCGGACTCTCTACCGCGGAGGATTTAGAACGCAGGAATCGTCTGCTTCAAATCGCCATGTCTGCTTCCGGTCGACTTGAGACAGACTTACATTCATACGCCAGCAGACACTTCCTAGGTACACATTGTGGGCTCCAAGGGTTCAAACATACTTCGACGGCAGAAAGAAAAACAAAATAAAAACGAACGAAGCACTATTCACGCTTGCAGTCGGCTCTCAGCAAACTGAAATTCAAATTCGACGACAGTATAGCAGGGCGACGAAGGAACATTCGAAGAGGGAGGGGGCGGGGGGGCGGGAGGGGAGTGTTGAAGCACTCGCAGGCCCGCAAGTATTCCATCCGTGTTACGAGAGGGGTGGGGCGAAGAACAAGAAAGAAAAAGGAAAGAAAAAAACGCGAAGCCAGAAAGAGAAAGAGAAAAAAAAAGCTAACGGCCAACAAGAAGTCGAGCACGGAAGAACAAAAATGACTTCGACTTCATTGAAATGCAGTGCGTAACGCGCCAAGTGCTGCCATCAATATTACATTCGAGCAACGTTCTCATCGACCTTTAGTCTCGGCCATCTTTTTTTCGCGCCTTTGCTTTGCTCCGAACGCTTGCTGTTTCGCACGATCTCCCGTGTTTTTGCGTTTATGTCATCTTCGTTCCCTTGGCTGGAGAGGTGCGTGCTTGTGTGCGCTGAAGAGGCGGGAAGTGAGGGAGGGGGGAGGGGGGGAAGTGCAGAGGGGGGCGCTGCGACAGTTGGGAAAGGAGTCATTTGGATTGTTACCAAGGCACCGCGATGTGCTGCTCCGTGCTCGCGTAAAAATCGACATCACGGGGCTATTTGGCGCTACACGCATCCGCTTCGGGCTTCCGTTCGCCAGTCACGTGATGACGAAGTCAAAAGTTTGCCGCAGCTTTGAATCTCGCCCTTCAACTTCCTCTTACTTTTTTTTTTGTATTTGGGCCGTGTTGTGTGCATTTTCATTTGTTAGCTCCTGCTTCTATCTATTCCTTTTTTTTTGTTTTCTGCTCCGGTATGCTTTGCTACTGAAGGGTTCCGAGCCTGCTGTCAACTTTTTGTTGCAATCGATAGCAACCAACGCAGCAGTACGGCGCTTCGATTGTCGGCGGCGGCATTTGGGCTGCAGCTGCGAAGAAGACACGGCGGTGATTACGTGCTGGCGTGATGTTTATGCCCGTCGTAAACCGGATGAAAATGTGACTGCGCTGCCTTTTTTTCTTTTTATGTTTACTTCTCTCTCTCTCAAGGAAGCCGTCAATGTACTGGCGAGTTGCGAAAGGCCACTCGCTGCTCTATGGTGTGCCCTAATCGCGATGCTATTTTTGCGCCTAACGCTAGTAGCTCTAAGTAAAACATCGCCCACTACGAAGGCTGAACGTCGAAGCCGAACTGCCTAGTCCGACGTGACTTGAAGGCGAGCGCTTTAAGCGTAACCGACTTGGAATAAAACAATTCAACGCAGTTTATCATTGCAAGGAGGTCGAATGAAATAATTGGCTTAGTTGGCTGTTTGTATCCACTGTTCTGCAGCGTCATTTTTATTTGGAAGCAGGTGACCATACTTCAAGGAAAGGTTTTTTGCTCCTGCTCAGCCAAAACGGAAGCAATAACATTGAAATCGCATTATATAGTACATTTATACTGGTCTCAGACATGCGTTAAAGAAAAAAATAAAAGCGCGAAAATAATGGAGAGTCCCAGGCATAAGTTGTTGAAAACGAGCTGTGCAGCTTTGCTAGAGCTAAATGCCCGTCAAAACCTTCCTGCCTCCTGGCCTTGACGTCAGCAGGCAAAGTGATTCTTGCAATGTAAGCTGTTGCCTAATCACAGCTTAAGTCCAGATGGGATCTTTCCTGGGGCAAGCTGCGGTGGAGGGAAATATATGTCATTTTAACTAACGCGGGGAACTTATTTTGACACAAAAACTGCCATAAAGCAGTCATTAATGCTGCACTGCATTACTATAGCTACAGCGCGCATATCCACAAGCTCTGTTCTTTTTCTCCACTACTTACCTCTTAAGTTACACAGGTGTATACGTGCCTTAAGAGTGCTTCTCTGATGAAGCAGACTTTTCTGTGTCTGAGCTTCAGCACGCCGCCTGAACGCCCAGACTTCCATTCTTCTGCAGAGAGAAAAGCGTTTCTCTACTCTGGCTTGATACACGCTAAAGCATTAGTCCCTTCTAAAGGCGTCCCGAGGTACTGCTTACCGTGCAAGAGGATTCAGCAACAAACGTTCTTTCCCTTTGTTTCGTCTACCAGACTATTGCGTTACCAGGCCGTTGGGTTTGAGGCCGGGCTGCCTAGCACGCGTAGCAACCGAGACTCTTAAAACTGCACAAGGAATGGGCAACAACATTGTGTATACCCTCTAGATATCTCGAGCCCTGGGGAGGCTGTACAGTCCGCACTACAGGGCCTTTAACAAAGCGCGGTGGCTTGAATATTTGTGCAAGGGATGATAGGTGTCAGCCATTGGAACGACGAATGTAAGCAGTAATGTGATGATGGAAATATGCGAAGCTGCACCTTTGTGATTTAGTCCAGTGCTATACCTACACCTTCTCCATGAATGTCAATGCACATAGTGCACAACAAAATTTACAAAAACACTAAGGGCTTCCATCTTGCACGAAAATAAGGAAAAGCATTTTATTAAACTTCCGAAAGCAGGCCTTCGGGCATAACTTCAAGTCTTTTCAAATTTGGCATACTGTCGATGACACCTGCGTAACGTTCTCCGAGTAATTTCAGAAGAACATAGCTGTCTCTCACGTAAGTTGTTTTCGTCCCTTAACCTCAGCATTCTTTGGTGTTAGTTTATCCTTTTGGATGGAGATGCTTGTTTACTCGACGCGATGTGGCGCCACTGAAGAGGAGTGGTGTCTTATGTCACACCGCTAGCTGCTGGCTAGCTATGTTCCTTCGTAAAGCGTCACCTCGCGGAAGGAAAGGGATCATAAAACTTACCAACTTACCAGGCAGTTAAAAGTATGTAATGCGAATATCTGTGCGTTAGCTGCGGTGTGATAGCAAAGATTTTGCCACGAAAATGTGTTTTTTTCGCGATGTCAGACGGCCGGAGGTGAATCCAAACTTGTCCACAACTGCAGTGATAACTGAAGCGAACTTCATTCGAAAGATCGCTTACAGCAGTGACAATTAACATGTGGTCGAATCTCTATAGAGGCGAAATTCCAGAGGCCAGTGTGTTGTGCGATGTCAGTGCGCGTTAAAGAATCCCATGTGGTCGAAATTATTCCGCGGAGGCCTCCACTACGGCATCCCTCATAGCCTGAGTCGCTTTGGGACGTTAAACCCCCATAAACCAAATCAAACCAAACCAGTTAACCTGTACGTCTGTTTACATACGCTGGTTAAAGCATACGAACTTGAACCTCCGTGTTTTTTTTTTATTCAGGAAAATTTAGACAACACAGTGCCTTGGTGCAGAGGGCAAAAGGCGAAAATCAATCCGCCTGACTGGGCCCTAAGCACCACTCGAACACAACAGCAAGGGGCACATACATGCACATACATAAACAATATAATGATCACAGTGTAAATGTTTGTGCAACACAACTTCCTACTAGAAACATTCATTATATTCTTATTAAGCAGAGACCACGTCTAAAAAAATCACAGGAAAGGACAGTGCAAGAGCATAGATCAAAAATATGTATGGAATCTAATAGTATACCTAGAAAAAGAAAAGAAAGAAAAAAAAAACACAAAACAGAGCAGTGCAAGAGCAGATACAGATCCCACATATATATAGAAACTAACTGTGTACACAAAAAATAAAACAAATGCGCGATGAATAGAAAGATGTAAGCAGAAAAAAAAATTATAGTGCATTTTCCTGAAAATAAATTTTCGCTCGCTTACGAAAAGCAAAGAGAGAGGAAGATTTCTCCATAATAT